>NW_017671524.1:264396-284255 GCF_001879085.1 Nicotiana attenuata
TTCGTGTGGGTACCTCACACTTAGTTCCAACCATTTGGTTTGCTGATGCATCCTTCCAATACCTTTCTTTCCATGCTCCTAGAAAATAAAAAAATTGACACTACAAATAATACAATTACAAAAATAAAAATAAAAATAAAGAAGAAGCATAAAGCTGGGTTGCCTCCCAACAAGCGCTTGATTTAACGTCGCGGCACGACAGTGAATCACTTTCTGCCTCCACTTTGAACTTATGAATCGGACCCCAAGTTTTTGATCTGCTCTATGATCATGCTCCTGGGGTGGTTGGAACGAATCTGGCTGGCCCAATAAA
Source organism: Nicotiana attenuata (assembly GCF_001879085.1). Lineage (NCBI taxonomy): Eukaryota > Viridiplantae > Streptophyta > Magnoliopsida > Solanales > Solanaceae > Nicotiana > Nicotiana attenuata. The sequence continues at coordinate 264,710 of NW_017671524.1, forward strand.
ATAATGTAGTATTCTGCCATTCTTGGCCTTTAGATGAGGTGTGTAATCCCGATTTTCTGGCAAGAAAGAATTCGCCGAATGTAAGCACTTTGTTCCTCATTCCTCGACTCCTCAAATGGCTCGGACGACTCTATTTCCATATCATCATCTAAACACAATGTGGAAAAATGCTTGGAGTGAGGACCAATGCGCTCAACTACATGAACATTGGGACTATCTACATTCTCAACACTAATGACAATAGAGTCAACTAAATATGTATCCTCAATATCCTTGGTGACTCTAGTAGTATCTCTTCTACAACATCGACATACCTCAAAATCAGTGTGATTGATTGTTGGTGTTCTACTCTAGCCTCCTCCTCTAGCTCATCAATTTCTGTATCTAATTCACGCTCTTCTTGGATACTATTCACAATATTGGCTTGTTGAGCATTAAAAACTTCAACCAGTTGACTCATGTGAACTTTCAAGTTGTGAATACTTTCCTCCTGCCTTTCTATCCGCAGTAGTAATTTACTCTGTTGTTCCAAAATGCACTTTAACATATCTTCGAGCTTCTTGTAGGTCAGCTTCCCTAGGTTCTTTGTCCTATTAACTTCACCAGAAAAAGAAGAACCATCAAAGTAAGGGGTTGGGGGAAGGTAAGAAATATAAGCACAACCGTGAAAGTGACCATCTTGACCACCACACATATCACACACATTCCACACATAAGATTGAGTTGGTGCACAAAACTCGCTCTCAGGAATATTTGATAATTTTGCCCTGGGTGGTTTCCTTCACAATATGCATAAGGAGGATCAAAAGTAGAATTACCAACAACAAAATTCTCATAATTCCATGATGTCATGTTTCTCAAATAAACAAATAAACTAAAAAAAAAAAAAAAATCAAATAATAAAATAAAAGTTCAAACTTGAACCTAGCAATATGTACACCTTACAACTACACCGTTATGTCCCCGGCAACGGCGCCAAAATTTGATCACGCCCAAACTATGCCTTATAAAAAGGACAATGCGGTCGTTGCAAATATAATCGCGTTTACAAGTCCGGAGTCGAATCCCACAAGAGCTAAGGTTTAGTTACAGCTGTTCACTATCACCAAGAAGACAAGCTGAACATATCCTAACTTATAGATAATTAAGATTCTTGTGTTAACTATTAACTAACAAATTAAAATAGTAAATTAACAAATTAACGATACTGAGGGTTAGAGAAAAGATTAAGAGGTCTAGAGTTATGATTTCCCCTATTGTCGGAATCCTTCTCGCTATGTCTTCTATAATTTTGCCTAAGTATTCTCTACCGATCATGAGCACTCTTATTACCGTAAATCTCTCCCGAGTAATTACGACAATTTACTAGATGCCGCTCTCCCGAGCTACGCTAGCTGGCTTTTAATACAACTCACTTCAGATCGCACCCAAGGCTTCGTTATCCCTAATCCCGCCTTTAAACCCTCAGTTATGATCCCTCATATACTTTTGGAGTGGTGTTGTTTAACAACTACCTAAATATGCACTCTCTCCCGAGTTATGCATACTAAATAGGCACAGCTAATTGAGAAGCTCTTCAATCAACCAGAATATAAACGTAGTTGAACAAATAGAGAAAAGTTATGGCTCAATTATATAAAAACATAACAAGAATTTATCCTACAAAGGTTCTATCAAAACTCTAAGATAACAATTAGCTATTCATAATAGTATGTAAAACTACAATACTAAAAAATCATAACCAACAACAAAAAATAGTAGAGGAAGGAAAAACTCGTAGAGAAATTTTTCGCCTGCTCCCAATGTGTTCTTGCCTCCAAGGGTGTTGTCTAACCCTAAAGTAGTGTATTCTCGCCTCCTTAGGTCTAATTTGTGTCCAAAATATGTCCCCCTCTTGTTCTTGGCCGGCCTCCTTTGTTTAATATAGGTTTAGGACTTAAAATCCCATGTTTTGCACTTTAATCCCTTGAAATTTTCGCTTCCTGTACACTTTGCCGCGGTTCTGCCGCGATCGGCGTGGAACCGCGGTTTTTCACCCTGTTTCGTTTGGAAATTGGAAAAACGTAAAACATGAAAGTTGTAGCCCTTTGAGTTAGATTTCCAACCATATATTTTGGAGCCAAATGGAGTTATGAGCAAAAAGTTATGTCTATTTTACTAGACAGTGCGCAATATGCCTCCTCAAGTCTTCGTTTGTACTTAATTATCAAATTTGACCCCCGAACACGATCCCGGCTTAATTCCTTGAGCTTTTACTCAGACTTCAAAGCTTCAAATCACTTAAATTTCATTCCATAACATCTATATAGCTCGGAATCACACCTACAAGGCATAAACACAACAATTAGTGCAAAACACTAGCGATTAAAGGGCAAACTCAATTAAAGTGCAGTAAATTCGAGTGTAATAAGCGACTAAATATGCAATTATAGCCTATCATCAGATCACAATAACATTCTCTGATCAATTTAGTCGAAATTCCATGACTCTGATGCTCACAACGCACCTCATGATATGCATAGCTCTTACTCTAACTCTTACAATACCGCCACGACAAGAGATGCGTAGAAATTCATAACCGACTGCCGAATCAACAAATCATTGGGTCTATACTCCTGCAAGAGACCATCACCTCATTATGAACAAATAATAGTCTTAGCTCCTTAATATACTTCATTTAGTCAGATTGCACTGATCCTAAATCCAATGATCTCGTCTCACCCAGTACGAACTGCTCAGGCAATAAGCCACCCGACATGACCAAAGGTCTCATATGATGCCATAATGTGCCAATAGGCTACCAATTCGAACGCGATACAAAAGGAAAACGAACTCTGGAAGGAACTACCTAACTCACGCACTAATACGGACTTTCCTTAGAAAATAGGAAGCAAGGCATACAAAAATAGCATATAGAAAACTATACTCAACATCACACTGTTGCGGCGCACAACCCGATCCAAATAACATACCCATGGCGGGTGCCACCCGATCCACACATAACACTCACCTAAGGAGATGCGCATCGAGCTAAATTGCTCATTACAATAAAAATACCGAATTTCGGTCACAAGCACGCTAAGTGCATAATACCATCCCTGAGGGGACAATACTTGTGCTAAAGCTACAAAAACTCAAGCACAACTGAGGTGCGATATACAATCTGAATCTCAAGAGCCATTTGGCTCATATAACATCAGTTCTACGCGAATCCCAACATATAAGCAATTTCTCAAGCCGTCTCACAACTCACACGGCGCAATGTATCACTACATGAAATATCTGACAACGAAATAACACCCTGACTACTCCTCCATAAGGAGCGCATTACTGAAATGAACACGTTTGGCCTGATATAGAGCCCATATTCACATTTGAATCCACTCCACCACCTCAAGCGCAATTCTGATCGCACTGAACTAGGCTAATTACCTTTCAAAGTTCATAATAACTCCTCTTCCGCTCAAACACATAAGAACATCCATCACAGTCAGAGAAATCATCCGCAGTCCACAACATCAATAGACCTGAGTGCCCTCCGAGCATTATATTCTCAAATCAACGAATTATCATAACCTTCATACTTGGTTTAAGTCTTTAATCAATCAAGTGACTACCTGCCACACTTATAACAATCTTCCTGTGGGACACACTCCACAAACCTACCACAATAATTAACTGGGTCGTACATCCAAACCACCGGCCGCACTAACGCCTGAAAAGCGATCAAGAATCATTGACCAGGATGCAAAGCCTTTTTCACAAAACACCGATCTCAGGTGACGCTGAAGACAATACCAACTTACCTTAGACATCGAAACTCCTTTCCTGCTCATCCGAGCTCGTGACATCCTTGTCCACACCGAGCTGTTACCTTGATTATTACTTCAAATTCCATACCACTCACTGCACCTAACATGCCAACATACGATAGAACACGCTTTTCATCATAGCTTCGGAACACTATTAGGCTAACACTTCATCATATAAAAGCTTTTCACTTATCTCTCTTCAGGAGAACCATAGCAACACACAGGTGAATTCTCACAGTCGTGGAAATATGCCAAATCTCTAAGTAGTGGTCTACCCCACCATAATCCTTCCGGGATCCGCCTACACGTAACAGGCCATAACAGGGAATACCTCGAATAACATCAATTACGGGCGTCGACAAGCCTCACACGTACCGCCATAAATCACTTGCATAATTCGCTGAAGGACGATTACTGCCACCCAATATGCCAATTCAACTAGGGTAACCATTCTAACTTCTTCCAATTTATCCTTGATTGCCTTAGAAAAATAATAATAACTCGTTCAGCACATAACACCCTCCATCCGCACTCATCCGAGTGACCTTGAATCGCGAGACATGCTGTCTCAAATCCCACGAACCATTTTGTACCTCCTAATTGCTACATCGCAAGACAAAAACATCTAGAACATTTTGTGCGTCTTCTCATGGCTGCTACCAAGCTTGGTTCTTAACCGTAACCTATAGGCTCAAAATCATTAGGCACCACACTTTACCTCTTCGAATCCACTAGGACCATTGCTGAGAGCCGCCCGCGCTCTGACTTGGCCCGAATATAATCAACTTCATGATTCTTCTAGCATAAGCATACCCTCTCGACGGAGCACCCGACAGAATCGCTTCCCTTGGAACCCGCATCTATAACAAAGCACAAATCCTGAATCCTTTCCCAAGTCTGAACATGGGCCAATAAGGCCAACGATAGCACATCTTTAATAATTCCTTTGCTCAAATTACCACTTATGGTATTTTCCCCCGTAGTTGAAATAACCATCAATATGCTAATAACTAGAAACCTCGCAAGTAGTTGATCATGCGACCCAATCATAGACGGGGGACTCTCCACTTAGCTCGAAGCCACTATTACACAACTCTGGAGTTCACCAGGATTCTCAATCTCTTATTGACATAACCTTGCGCGATCAACCACCAAAATCTCTCGATATCTTACTATAGAAACCCCTTTTTTTATACTCTGAATCATCAGCAACATTCGCACGACTGATCCCTTTGCTGCATAACCAATGAATTCTTTGCAGAAGCCTCGCCAATCACGCGGCCGTAACCTGCTCAAGGAATAACCCACCTGTAGAAATCACTCCCCGACATCTTCCAACGTTGCTGCACGGGTACAATCACTACAACATCAATAACCCATCCTGAGCTCGTAACCCATCCTGAGTCCGAGCTCATCTCCAGCTACAGAAGTCCATTCACCCCTTGTGGACATAAAATAAATGTGCGGCAACATTCTTCCAATTTAAAGTTATGTTGTATCCTTCTTCATTCAAGCAGCTCCTTCGATATACCAATCTCCTGCCGCATAATAGCCCATACTTCAATTTAAATCCGTAGACCCCAATCACCAATCACTAACATTCTCAAATCACTCCAAACTCTCCTTAAGTACGTGGTCATCCTACTGCAAAGACCATATGCAACTCCGCCACTCTCCCACTTTTGCGGAACTCATCCCCTTAATCGATTACTCGACCCTTGGCCTCTTATTACTTGGCCTTTTAGAAATTTTAGCCACCGCCTGACACTTCCCACATATCTCTCCTCATCCTTTGCTGTTCAGGTGCTGCCTTAAATAAAATCTATCTTCGTGGAACTTGAACCCACCGATGCTAACTTTACACCTTTCAGAAGATCATCTTTCTCATACCGTCGACATTAGAAAACACTGATTCATCCCTGAACCACCGCACCCTGTGATATCTGACAGTCGCATTTTCGATACTATCTCCCAATAGCTTGCCCAAAGGCGAATTGTAGAAGGTCATAACACCGGCGAGCTTAGTATATTCATCAAGGACAATGACACCTCATCACAGATGAGAATTCCTCCACGCTTGCAAATACCAAGCCTCGTTACTCCATCATCATAAATCTGCACATTCTTAGTCCGATTGCCTTTCCCCCGCCGGAAGTAAAATACTGAATCTCTGAATCACGCACTGAGTAAACTTCCCTTCAAGTCATTCACTGCCCTGACACGTGGGCAAACATCCCACTATCATATCACTACTGTGAACAATCGTTCATAAGCATCATGGCAACTTGTGCCTAGCCTTAGAGCCCTCAAAAGTACCGCTACTGGGCTGAAACAATAAAATATCCTTCGACAAAGGGACGATAATAATCCGATCAGCTATACCGGAGGAAACATCCCGTATCATATCTGTAGTACCATTACGGTTCTTCAATTCTCGATTTATAACAAGCGGTTCGCGTCGCGTAAGATTGAGTAGGAATGAATTAAGTCATACGCCTCCAAGGATCGGATCGCACGATAAGGAATCAAGAACAGAAGTACTCCTAACAGTCCTGCAAGCCTCCCGAGGAATAAGTACAGACGTCTCCGTACCGATCCGCGGAGACTCTACTAGACTTGCTCATGACTCGTGAGACCCTAGGAACCTAGTGCTCTGATACCACGTTATCACGACCCAAAATCCATTAAGGGTCGTGGTGGCGCCGGACACTGCTGCCAGGCAAGCCAACCAAATTACTTGATGAAGTTCCCATTTTAACAATCTTGAAAACTAAGATTTTCTTTTAAATTTTATAAATGAAAAGATAACCGCTTCAATTTCAACTAAATGATAAGCAATTAATACAAAATATTTCAAAACCTCCGAACCCCGGTGTCACAGGTCATGAGCATTTACTAAGAAGGGTATAAAATACAACAACTGTCCAAAACACAATATTGGACAGAAAATAAATACAAGATACTGAAAAGAGACCCTGCTGGCAGCGGGTCGCCTCGAGAAGTGCAGCTCACCTAAGTCTCCGTATCAACCATGCTGCTACGGCCCAGTAGGCCACTAGGGTTACATATACGTGTGCAACAAAAATGCATAGAAGTGTAGTATGAGTACGAAAACAACGTGTACTCAATGAGTATCCCGTCTAATCTCGAAGAAGTAGAGATGAGATGGTCGACTTCGACACTTACTAGTGGTCCAATTATGATGTCAATAATACATATAAATCGTGGATTTCTATAAACATGTTTTTAATCCAATAGAAGGAAACAAGTAAACAACTAATCTTTTATAGGAAATTTCCAAAATTCCTTCCATTATTATCCAAATATTCTCAAGCCATGAAGAGGAAATAACAACTTTATAAGTTCAAGGCAGCAATACAAGCATGCGCAAATCATGCCGAGGCACTATGGCCCGCTCAACAGAGAAAATAAATTGTGCAATGCGAGAGTCGAACGGCGCGAACCATAGATGCATATATTACCCGCTCGTGAATCATAAATGCGATGCGCGTCAAATATAAATAAACACAACATCAGTCAATCAAGAATGCATTAGGGACAATTATCCCAAGACAATCCAATTCTCTTTTTAAAAAATTCGAGAAAATAAAGTTAATCTTTTTGAAATTTATTTATTGATTCGATGAGATTTAAGCAATTCAAGCTATCAATAGGTTCACAAATAATCCAAGGTATAGCATGCTTTTGAGTCCTAACTACCCTGACAATAGCATAATAGTAGCTACGCACGGACCTCTCGTCACCTCGTGCGTACGTAGCCCCACAATTAGGAGAACATAACCAATTATTTTACCTATGGGGATGATTCCCTCTTACAAGGTTAGAAAGGAGACTCACCTCGCTCCGAAGATCCATAGCTGGCATTCCACTTTCTTCCAAGGACTCGAACCGATGAACAAAGCTCCAAAACTAGCGCAATAATGATAATACCAATCCATTAATATATATACTCAATTATTCATTGCAACCCAACTTATAACAAATTCTAACCCCGATCGAAAAGTTTGACGAAAATGCCCTCGGGCCCACGTGCGCCGGATTTCCAAAATTTTCAAAGAATAAGTTTACCATAGCCTCACGGAATCAAATATATTAATTTTCTCTTAATTCCATACCCAAAATCATGGTCAAAATCCAAGAATACTAATTTTCTAGGTTTTCCCTCAAAACCCTCAATTTCTACAATTTACATTGCTAAATCCATACAAAATCCATATATTTAACTCAAGATAGGTGGGGTTAGCTACCTTTGTCGTTGATGTTTAGAAAACCCCACTTGAAGCTCTCCAAAATCGCCCATACCAAGAGAAAAATGAGAGAAAAATGCCGAATCCCGACATTAAAACAACCCCACTGCCTCCAGCATTTTTCACATCTGCGGAAAAATGATTCGCATCTGCGGAAAAATGACCGCATCTGCGGTCCCATCTGCATAAAATTGACACGCTTCTTCGGTCCCTTCACTTCGCCAAATCGCAATCCTTAGCTGCAGTGCGTCCCTTAGCCGCTTCTGCGGCTGCGCGGCATCCAGCACCTGCGCAGCCGAATCATAGCGCTAGATCTGCAGGTGCGGTTGATACAAGGCGCAAAACCAGCAAGTGTCGCCTTTCCAAATTTTTCGATCCGTTAACCACCCGGAATGCACTTCAAGCCAAACTTATGAAATTTCTTCCAAAATGCTAACTTCCACAATAGGCGCCAAAAAGTCCGGGTCATCCAAGACCCTATCCGGCATACGCCCAAGTCCGAAATCATTCATACGAACCTACTGGAACCTTCAGATCCTGATTCCTAGGTCGTTTACTTAAAAAATTCCCGTCCAGTTAATTCTTTCAACTTTAGAGCTTTCGAATGAGAATTCTCTTCCCAAATCAACTGCCGAGACTCCCGAAATTCAATTCCAACCACGCGTACAAGTCATAACACCTTAAATGAAGTTGCTCATGGCTCAGACTGCTACAAGCGCCAGGGCTCAAAACGACTGGTCGGGTCATTACAAATAGGAGATGAGTGATGGAGGTATATTAAAGAGATCGAGCGAAGGTCGTCGAGGGTTCCGATCCGCGATTCCTACTATTACATCAAAATGAAAAGAAAAATTACCTATTCTTTTAAATCTAAGAGTTACAAAATTCCTATCTAAATGCCATCTGGAAGTCTTGTCTTGATTCTTGACTTGCCTCTCCCATTGACTTTAGACTGAAACTTGATGCTCTCGATGCAACAAAACTATGAATATTAGCCGCTTATTTCTTGATCAGATGATGGGAAGATAGATTTGACCATATGTCTCCGCATGCATTACGTCAAAACTGGATTGTGTGTTTAAGATCAAACGTTCCATTCTCAGCGAAAAGCTGGAATCTTATTTTTTGCACATCCAATCCGTGCTTTGAAAAAAAAACTACAAGCCACCACAAACAAACAAAACGAACAAAAATTTTTACCCCAGTTTGCACTAGAAAAATTTTTGTGAGTTATGAAACACATTAAACTATCATTGCTATCACAGAATAAAGAATTGAAAAAGACAATTTTTTTATATTATTATTTTTTTTATAATAGGGATGTTGTACCCTACATTACAAGATGGAAGGCAACCAGGAGATGTAGTACCTGTGTTGGCAATGAGATGAGGCTCGTGGCACTCTGGGATGCTACTAGAGAATGTCGTACTCTATGTAGGACAAAAAGTAATGCTTGCCAGGGGAGTCGTACCCTGTGTTGGCAATAAGGTGAGTCTCCTAGCTCTCTAGGATGCTACTAGGGAATGTCGTACCCTATGTAGGTAGAAAGTAATGCAGCCAGGGGATGTAGTATCCTGTGTTTGGCAATAAGGCGAGCTCTTGCTCTCTAAGGCTCTTACTAATGTCGTACCCTATGTAGGCAAAAATAATGCGACCAGGGATGTTGTTACCCTGTGTTGGCAATAAAATGAGGCCCGTGGCACTCTGAGATGCTACTAGGGAATGTCGTTACCCTATGTTGCAGAAAATAATGCAACCAAGGGATGTAGTACCCTGTGTTAGCAAAAGGCGAGGCTCTGGGCTCTCTAACTTCTACTAGGGAATGTCGTACCCTATGTAGGCAGAAAATAATGCGACTAGGGGATGTTGTACCCTGTGTTGGCAATAAAATGAGGCACGTGGCACTCTGAGATGCTACTAGGGAATGTCGTACCCTATGTTGGCAGAAAATAATGCAACCAAGGGATGTAGTACCCTGTGTTAGCAATAAGGCGAGGTCTTGGGCTCTCTAAGCTTCTACTAGGGAATGTCGTACCCTATGTAGGGCAGAAAATAATGCGACCAGGGATTGTTACCCTGTTAATAAGACGAGTATCGTGGCACTCTAGGATGCTACTAGGTAGTCCCCCAAGTGTTTGAGCTTTGAAGCATGAAATCTCGAGCACTTGATTATTCCTTCCATGCGGTCCTTTTCCTGAAAAGGAAAAACATACGGGACTCGGAGGTATAACTTAGATGAAGACTGCTTAACCCTTTATATTATCATCAGAAAAGCTGTAACCCTAGAACGAGAAATATGTTTATTCCGAGTGCCTTTCAGGTCCAATATCATCATTTGGTGTGGGCTAACTTTTTGCCTATCATCTAAAATTGTTAGTATAATTTTAACTATTCAAAAACAAAAATCGTAATTAAAGATACTTGACCATGGGTACTCCCTTTCGTTAGAAATAGTACTTTTTCAGATGAATAGCATTCCAACTCGAGGGTAGAGATTTGCCATCCATGGTTTCAAGTTCATATGCATCTTTTCCTACGATACCTCGAACCTTGTAAGGCCCCTCCCAATTTGGGATCAACCTTCCTACATTGGCTGCTCTTGTGGATTGAAAAACTTTCTTGAGAACATAATCCTCAATCTTGAAGTATCTAAGACGTGCTTTCCGATTGTAATTGATCACGCCCAACTATGCCTTATAAAAAGGACAATGCGGTCGTTGCAAATATAATCCGGTTTACAAGTCCGGAGTCGAATCCCACAGAGAACTAAGGTTTAGCTACAGCTGTTCACTATCACCAAGAAGACAAGCTTGAACAATTCCTAACTTATAGATATTAAGATTCTTGTGTTTAACTACTTAACTAACAAATTAAAATAGTAAATTAACAACTAAGATAATTGAGGGTTAGAGAAAAGATTAAGGAGGTCTAGAGTTATGATTTTCCCTATTGTCGGAATCCTTCCCGCTATGTCTTCTATAATTTTGCCTAAGTATTCTCTACCGATCATGAGCACTCTTATTACCGTAAATCTCTCCCGAGTAATTACGACAATTTACTAGATGCGCTCTCCTGAGCTACGCTAGCTGGCTTTTAATACAACTCACTTCAGATCGCACCCAAGGCTTCGTTATTCCTAATCCCGCCTTTAAACCCTCAGTTATTGATCCCTCATATACTTTGGGAGTGGTGTTGTTTAACAACTACCTAAATATGCACTCTCTCCCGAGTTATGCATACTAAATAGGCACAGCTAATTGAGAGCTCTTCAATCAACTAGAATATAAACGTAGTTGAACAAATAGAGAAAAGTTATGGCTCAATTATATAAAAACATAACAAGAATTTATCCTACAAAAGGTTCTATCAAAATTCTAAATAACAAATTAGCTATTCATAATAGTATGTAAAACTACAATACTAAAAGTCATAACCAACAATGAAAAATAGGAAGAGGAAGGAAAAAACTCGTAGAAGAATTCTCCGCCTTGCTCCCAATGTGTTCTTGCCTCCAAGGGTGTTGTCTAACCCTAAAGTAGTGTATTCTCGCCTCCTTAGGTCTAATTTGTGTCCAAAATATGTCCCCTTCTTGTTCTTGGCCGGCCTCCTTTGTTTAATATAGGGTTTAGGACTTAAAATCCCATGTTTTGCACTTTAATCCCTGAAATTTTCGCTTCCTGTACACTTTGCCGCGGTTCTGCCGCGATCGCGGTGGAACCGCGGTTTTTCACCCTGTTCCGTTTGGAATTTGGAAAAACGTAAAACATGAAAGTTGTAGCCCTTTGAGTTAGATTTCCAACCATATATTTTGGAGCCAAAATGGAGTTATGAGCAAAAAGTTATGTCTATTTTACTAGACAGTGCGCAATATGCCTCCTCAAGTCTTCGTTCGTACTTAATTATCAAATTTGACCCCCGAACACGATCCCGGCTTAATTCCTTGAGCTTTTACTCAGACTTCAAAGCTTCAAATCACTTAAATTCATTCCATAACATCTATATAGCTCGGAATCACACCTACAAGGCATAAAACACACAATTAGTGCAAAACACTAGCGATTAAAGCGCAAACTCAATTAAAGTGCAGTAAATTCGAGTGTAATAAGCGACTAAAATATGCAATTATAGCCTATCATCAGATCACAATAACATTCTCTGATCAATTTAGTCGAAATTCCATGACTCTGATGCTCACAACGCACCTCATGATATGCATAGCTCTTACTCTAACTCTTACAATACCGCCACGACGGAAGAGATGCGTAGAAATTCATAACCGACTGCCGAATCAACAAATCATTGGGTCTATACTCCTGACAAGAACCATCACCTCATTATGAACCAAATAATAGTCTTAGCTCCTTAATATACTTCATATAGTCAGATTGCACTGATCCTAAATCCAATGATCTCGTCTCACCCAGTACGAACTGCTCAGGCAATAAGCCACCCCGACATGACCAAAGGTCTCATATGATGCCATAATGTGCCAATAGGCTACCAATTCGAACGCGATACAAAAGGAAAACGAACTCTGGAAGGAACTACCTAACTCACGCACTAATACGGACTTTCCTTAGAAAATAGGAAGCAAGGCATACAAAAATAGCATATAGAAAACTATACTCAACATCACACTGTTGCGGCGCACAACCCGATCCAAATAACATACCCATGGCGGGGTGCCACCCGATCCACACATAACACTCACCTAAGGAGATGCGCATCGAGCTAAATTGCTCATTACAATAAAATACCGAATTTCGGTCACAAGCACGCTAAGTGCATAATACCATCCCTGAGGGGACATATAGTGCTATAAGCTACAAAACTCAAGCACAACTGAGGTGCGATATACAATCTGAATCTCAAGAGCCATTTGGCTCATATAACATCAGTTCTACGCGAATCCCCAACATATAAGCAATTTCTCAAGCCGTCTCACAACTCATACGGCGCAATGTATCACTACATGAAATATCTGACAACGAAATAACACCCTGACTACTCCTCCATAAGGAGCGCATTACTGAAATGAACACGTTTGGCCTGATATAGAGCCCATATTCACATTTGAATCCATCCACCGACCTCAAGCCAATTCTGATCGCACTGAACTAGGCTAATTACCTTTCAAAGTTCATAATAACTCCTCTTCCGCTCATAACACATAAGAACATCCATCACAGTCAGAGAAATCATCCGCAGTCCACAACTCAATAGACTGAGTGCCCTCCGAGCATATATTCTCAAATCAACGATATTATCATAACCTTCATACTTGGTTTAAGTCTTTAATCAATCAAGTGACTACCTGCCACACTTATACAATCTTCCTGTGGGACACACTCCCACAACCTACCACAATAATTAACTGGGTCGTACATCCAAACCACCGGCCGCACTAACGCTGAAAAGCGATCAAGAATCATTGACCAGGATGCAAAGCCTTTTTCACAAAACACCGATCTCAGGTGACGCTGAAGACAATACCAACTTACCTTAGACATCGAAACTCCTTTCCTGCTCATCCGAGCTCGTGACATCCTTGTCCACACCGAGCTGTTACCTTGATATTTACTTCAAATTCCATACCACTCACTGCACCTAACATGCCAACATACGATAGAACACGCTTTTCATCATAGCTTCGGAACCACTATTAGGCTAACACTTCATCATATAAAAGCTTTTCACTTATCTCTCTTCAGGAGAACCATAGCAACACACAGGTGAATTCTCACAGTCGTGGAAATATGCAAATCTCTAAGTAGTGGTCTACCCCACCATAATCCTTCCGGGATCCGCCTACACGTAACAGGCCATAACAGTGGAATACCTCTGAATAACATCAATTACGGCGGTCGACAAGCCTCACACGTACCGCCATAAATCACTTGCATAATTCGCTGAAGGAACCGATTACTGCCACCAATATGCCAATTCAACTAGGGTTAACCATTCTAACTTCTTCCAATTTATCCTTGATTGCCTTAGAAATAATAATAACTCCGTTCAGCACATAACACCCTCCATCCGCACTCATCCCGAGTGACCTTGAATCGCGAGACCATGCTGTCTCAAATCCCACGAACCATTTTGTACCTCCTAATTGCTACATCGCAAGACAAAACATCATAGAACATTTTGTGCGTCTTCTCATAGGCTGCTACCAAGCTTGGTTCTTAACCGTACCTATAGGCTCAAAATCATTAGGCACCACACTTTACCTCTTCGAATCCACTAGGACCATTGCTGAGAGCCGCCCGCTCTGACTTGGCCCGAATATAATCAACTTCATGATTCTTCTAGCATAAGCATACCCTCTCGACGGAGCACCCGACAGAATCGCTTCCCTTGGAACCCGCATCTATACAAAGCACAAATCCTGAATCCTTTCCCAAGTCTGAACATGGGCCAATAAGGCCAACGATAGCACATCTTTAATAATTCCTTTGCTCAAATTACCACTTATGGTATTTTCCCGTAGTTGAAATAACCCATCAATATGCTAATAACTAGAAACCTCGCAAGTAGTTGATCATGCGACCCAATCATAGACGGTGGGACTCTCCACTTAGCTCGAAGCCACTATTACACAACTCTGGAGTTCACCAGGATTCTCAATCTCTTATTGACATAACCTTGCGCGATCAACCACCAAAATTCTCGATATCTTACTATAGAAACCCCTTTTTTTATACTCTGAATCATCAGCAACATTCGCACGACTGATCCCTTTGCTGCATAACCAATGGAATTCTTTGCAGAAGCCTCGCCAATCACGCGGCCGCTAACCTGCTCAAGGAATAACCCACCTGTAGAAATCACTCCCCGACATCTTCCAACGTTGCTGCACGGGGTACAATCACTACAACATCAATAACCCATCCTGAGCTCGTAACCCATCCTGAGTCCGAGCTCACTCTCCAGCTACAGAAGTCCATTCACCCCTTGTGGACATAAATTAAATGTGCGGCAACATTCTTCCAATTTAAAGTTATGTTGTATCCTTCTTCATTCAAGCAGCTCCTTCCCGATATACCAAATCTCCTGCCGCATAATAGCCCATACTTCAATTTAAATCCGTAGACCCCAATCACCAATCACTAACATTCTCAAATCACTCCAAACTCTCCTTAAGTACGTGGTCATCCTACTGCAAAGACCATATGCAACTCCGCCACTCTCCCACTTTGGCGGAACTCATCCCCTTAATCGATTACTCGACCCTTGGCCTCTTATACTTGGCCTTTTAGAAATTTTAGCCACCGCCTGACACTTCCCACATATCTCTCCTCATCCTTTGCTGTTCAGCTGCTGCCTTAAATAAAATCTATCTTCGTGGAACTTGAACCCACGATTGCTAACTTTACACCTTTCAGAAGATCATCTTTCTCATACCGTCGACATTAGAAACACTGATTCATCCCTGAACCACCGCACCCTGTGATATCTGACAGTCGCATTTTCGATACTATCTCCCAATAGCTTGCCCCAAAGGCGAATTGTAGAAGGTCATAACACCGGCGAGCTTAGTATATTCATCAAGGACAATGACACCTCATCACAGATGAGAATTCCTCCACGCTTGCAAATACCAAGCCTCGTTACTCCATCATCATAAATCTGCACATTCTTAGTCCGATTGCCTTTCCCCCGCCGGAAGTAAAATACTGAATCTCTGAATCACGCACTGAGTAAACTTCCCTTCAAGTCATTCACTGCCCTGACACGTGGGCAAACATCCCACTATCATATCACTACTGTGGAACAATCGTTCATAAGCATCATGGCAACTTGTGCCTAGCCTTAGAGCCCTCAAAAGTACCGCTACTGGGCTGAAACAATAAAATATCCTTCGACAAAGGGACGATAATAATCCGATCAGCTATACCGGGAGAAACATCCCGTATCATATCTGTAGTACCATTACGGTTCTTCAATTCTCGATTTATAACAAGCGGTTCGCGTCGCGTAAGATTGAGTAGGAATGAATTAAAGTCATACGCCTCCAAGGATCGAATCGCACGATAAGGAATCAAGAACAGAAGTACTCCTAACAGTCCTGCAAGCCTCCCGAGGATAAGTACAGACGTCTCCGTACCGATCCGCGAGACTCTACTAGACTTGCTCATGACTCGTGAGACCCTAGGAACCTAGTGCTCTGATACCACGTTATCACGACCCAAAATCCATTAAGGGTCGTGGTGGCGCCGGACACTGCTGCCAGGCAAGCCAACCAAATTACTTGATGAAGTTCCCATTTTAACAATCTTGAAAACTAAGATTTTCTTTAAATTTTATAAATGAAAAGATAACCGCTTCAATTTCAACTAAATGATAAGCAATTAATACAAAATATTTCAAAACCTCCCAGAACCCGGTGTCACAGGTGCATGAGCATTTACTAAGAAGGGTATAAAATACAACAACTGTCCAAAACACAATATTGGACAGAAAATAAATACAGATACTGAAAGAGACCCTGCTGGCAGCGGGTCGCCTCGAGAAGTGCAGCTCACCTAAGTCTCCGTATCAACCATGCTGCTACGCCCAGTAGGCCACTAGGGTTACATATACGTGTGCAACAAAAATGCATAGAAGTGTAGTATGAGTACGAAAACAACGTGTACTCAATGAGTATCCCGTCTAATCTCGAAGAAGTAGAGATGAGATGGTCGACTTCGACACTTACTAGTGGTCCAATAATGATGTCAATAATACATTAAATCGTGGATTTCTATAAACATGTTTTTAATCCAATAGAAGGAAACAAGTAAACAACTAATTCTTTTATAGGAAATTTCCAAAATTCCTTTCCATTATTATCCAAATATTCTCAAGCCATGAAGAGGAAATAACAACTTTAATAAGTTCAAGGCAGCAATACAAGCATGCGCAAATCATGCCGAGGCATATGGCCCGCTCCAACAGAAAATAAATTGTGCAATGCCGAGAGTCGAACGGCGCGAACCATAGATGCATATATTACCCCGCTCGTGAATCATACATGCGATGCGGTCAAATATAAATAAACACAACAATCAGTCAATCAAGAATTCATTAGGGAGCAATTATCCCAAGACAATCCAATTCTCTTTTAAAAATTCGAGAAAATAAAGTTTAATCTTTTTAGAAATTTATTTATTGATTCGATGAGATTTAAGCAATTCAAGCTATCAATAGGTTCACAAATAATCCAAGTATAGCATGCTTTTGAGTCCTAACTACCCTGACAATAGCATAATAGTAGCTACGCACGGACTCTCGTCACCTCGTGCGTACGTAGCCCCCACAATTAGGAGAACATAACCAATTATTTAACCTATGGGGATGATTCCCTCTTACAAGGTTAGAAAGGAGACTCACCTCGCTCCGAAGATCCATAGCTGGCATTCCACTTTCTTCCAAGGACTCGAACCGATGAACAAAGCTCCAAAACTAGCCAATAATGATACCAATCCATTAATATATATACTCAATTATTCATTGCAACCCAACTTATAACAATTCCTAACCCCGATCGAAAAGTTGACGAAAATGCCCTCGGGCCCACGTGCCCGGATTTCCAAAATTTTCAAAGAATAAGTTTACCCATAGCCTCACGAACTCAAATATATAATTTTCTCTTAATTCCATACCCAAAATCATGGTCAAAATCCAAGAATACTAATTTTCTAGGTTTTCCCTCAAACCCTCAATTTCTACCAATTTACATGCTAAAATCCATACAAAATCCATATATTTAACTCAAGATAGGTGGGGTTAGCTTACCTTGTCGTTGATGTTGAAAAACCCCACTTGAAGCTCTCCAAAATCGCCCATACCAAGAGAAAAATGAGAGAAAAATGGCCGAATCCCGACATTAAAACAACCCCACTGCCTCCAGCATTTTTCACATCTGCGGAAAAATGATCGCATCTGCGGAAAAATGACCGCATCTGCGGTCCCGCATCTGCATAAAATTGACCGCTTCTGCGGTCCCTTCACTTCCAGCCCAAAATCGCATCTGCGGCTCCCTTAGCCGCTTCTGCGGCTCCGCACCTGCGGCCCAATTCTCGCAGGTGCGGTTATGACAGCAACCAGCAAGTTCAGCCTTTCCAAATTTTTCGATCCGTTAACCACCCGGAATGCACTTCAAGCCAAACTTATGAAATTTCTTCTAAAATGCTAACTTCCACAATAGGCGCCAAAAAGCTCCCGGGTCATCCAAGACCCTATCCGGCATACGCCCAAGTCCGAAATCATCATACGAACCTACTGGAACCTTCAGATCCTGATTCCTAGGTCGTTTACTTAAAAATCCCGTCCTAGTTAATTCTTTCAACTTTAAGCTTTCGGAATGAGAATTCTCTTCCCAAATCAACTCCGAACTTCCCGAAATTCAATTCCAACCACGCGTACAAGTCATAACACCTTAAATGAAGTTGCTCATGGCCTCAGACTGCTGAACAACGCGCCAGGGCTCAAAACGACTGGTCGGGTCATTACAAAGTAGGAGATGAGTGATGGAGTATATTTATAAGGAGAGTCGAGCGAAGGTCCGTCGAGGTTCCGATCCGCGATTCCTACTATTACATCAAAATGAAAAGAAAATTACCTATTCTTTAAATCTAAGAGTTACAAAATTCCTATCTAAATGCCATCTGGAGTCTTGTCTTGATTCTTGACTTGCCTCTCCCATTGACTTTAGACTGAAACTTGATGCTCTCGATGCAACAAACTATGAAATATTCTAGCCGGCTTATTTCTTGATCAGATGATGGGAAGATAGATCTTGACCATATGTCTCCGCATGCATTACGTCAAAACTGATTGTGGTTGGTATTAAGATCAAACGTTCCACTTTCTCAGGCAAGAGCTGGAATCTTATTTTTTGCACATCCAATCCGTGCTTTGAAAAAAAAAACTACAAGCCACCACAAACAAACAAAACGAACAAAAATTTTCTACCCCAGTTTGCACTAGAAAATTTTTGTGAGTTATTGAAAACACATTAAACTATCATTGCTATCACAGAATAAAGAATTGAAAAAGACAATTTTTTTATATTATTATTTTTTTTATAATAGGGGATGTTGTACCCTACATTAACAAGATGGAAGGCAACCAGGAGATGTAGTACCTTGTGTTGGCAATGAGATGAGGCTCGTGGCACTCTGGGATGCTACTAGAGAATGTCGTACTCTATGTAGGACAAAAAGTAATGCTGCCAGGGGATGTCGTACCCTGTGTTGGCAATAAGGTGAGTCTCCTAGCTCTCTAGGATGCTACTAGGGAATGTCGTACCCTATGTAGGTAGAAAGTAATGCAGCCAGGGGATGTAGTATCCTGTGTTTGGCAATAAGGCGAGGCTCTTGGCTCTCTAAGCTTCTACTAGGGAATGTCGTACCCTATGTAGGCAGAAAATAATGCGACCAGGGGATGTTGTACCCTGTGTTGGCAATAAAATGAGGCCCGTGG
>NW_017671525.1:0-783 GCF_001879085.1 Nicotiana attenuata
ATAAGGTGGCGATCTTTCAGCCATGCAGAATGTAAATAATGTGGCGATCTTTCAGCCATGCGAATGTAAATAATGTGGCGATCTTTCAGCCATGCGAATGTAAATAATGTGGCGATCTTTCAGCCATGCAGAATGTAGATAAGGTGGCGATCTTTCAGCCATGCAAATGTAAATGGAGGTAGAGCTTAACCTCGGAAGGCAAAATGGAAGCCTTATGCAATGCAGGAAATGTAGAGGGAGACAGCGTTTAGTCTCGGAAGGCAGAATGGTAGCCTTATGGAATGCAGGAAATGCAGAGGGAGACAACATTTAGTCTCGGAAGGCAGAATAGTAGCCTTATGCAATACAGGAAATGCATAGGGAGACAACGTTTAGTCTCGGAAGGCAGAATGGTAGCCGTATGCAAGAAATAAAAGGGGAAATTGTAATAGAGTTTCTTAGTTGATAGCAAGTTGCGGTATCGTGACTGCTGGGGACATCGTGACATACAGAATGCCACTGGTGCGTGTAGATAGCAAATGTTGGTAAGTGCAATAGTTCTGAGAGTGTATTCCTGAACAATGTTCGTCTCGTGAGTGTATAGCATGTCAGATACTTTCGTAATCCAAGTGCCTGCATCAAAAGAAAAATCGTGAGCTTTGTAATGGGAGGAGGTTAGTTCGTATCCCCGCTAGCTCTCCTTGGCCTGTTCGACTTTGATCTGGTGATACGGTACAATTCATTAGGGTAGCGTCGCTAAACAAGGCGATTTCAGAAATAAACATGCATGATTTTTTTTTTTTT
>NW_017671525.1:4440-50921 GCF_001879085.1 Nicotiana attenuata
CAGTGCATGATGCTTGTTTAGCCTTGCTACCCCGAGGCTCGCCGGGCTCTGGTTGTTTTGATAGACCAGTTATTGAGACGTGCTCCTCTGCTTACGGCCTGTATGGAAGGGCCTTCCTCCCCCTCCTCCTCAAGGATAACACAGCAATCCATGTCATCGTCTTCTAAAAACAAGCTTTTCATTGCTGCGAGCGCCTCTTCTTTGTCTGTCCCATAAAAGATGTCAGCTTGTTTGAAAGTTTGTTCTAAGTGGGGTATCGGTTGCTCCAGTGGGTAGTAAGGACCACTCCATGACGGCGACCAGTTGTTGAACTCTTCCGAAGTGTATCCGTATCCCAGACCGAAATTAGTGCCGTGCTTCTTGAGCTTTATGGGTTTAGTAATCCCCTGGAGATTCTTGCCAAGCCCCTTGCCAGGTTCGTATCCACTCTAGTTCAATATACTCTCGATCTTGTTGTCCCACCATTTATCTTTATCAACAACATTGACTCGCTCGAAGTGGTGGTAGGTTTCCCCACCTAACTTTCTTCTTCCCCTATTGCCGGAATGGTCTGACGACTGTATATGGGGTTGCTGCCATCACCGTGAATGATTACTTCTTGGTGATTCCATTCAAATTTCACGGCCTGATGCAGTGTTGAAGCCCTGGCACCCGCATAATGAATACAAGGGCGTCATAACAGCAGATTGTTGGACGCGGGCACATCTATCACTTGGAACTCAACATCGAACCAGGTTGGTCCCATCTGAAGACACATGCTGATCTCACCGATGGTGGCTCACTGGGATCCATCAAAGGCTTTTACGTTGATTTCTCCTTCTTTTATCTCGTGTAAACCTTTGCCCAACTTCTTGAGCATTACCAGAGGACAGATGTTAAGGCTGGAACCCCCGTCGACCAGGATCCTGGTGATGAAATAGTCCTCACATTGTACCGTGATATGTAGGGCTCTGTTGTGACCCAGCCCTTCAGGTGGCAGCTCGTCCTCATAGAAGGTGATTTTGTGGCTCTCTAATACCTGTCCTACTATATTGGCCATTTCCCCGCCGGTGATGTTGCTTGGCACGTAGGCTTCACTTAATACCTTTAGCAGAGCATTTTTGTGTGCCTTGGAATTCTGCAGTAATGAGAGGATGGATATCTGCGCTGGTGTTTTGTTCAGCTGGTCAACGACCGAGTACTCTTTAGTCTGTATCTTTCTCCAAAGGTCGTCTGTACCTGTCTCAATGATGGGTGGCCGGTTGGAGGCCTGCTTGCTAGACTCAGCTAGGTATTCAGGGGTATAGACTCTCCATATTCTTGTTATTCCCTGTGCTGCAATAGTTTCTTCGAACCTGACCTTGCCTTTCCTCCTGGCTTCAGCTGTGTAATGCTAGGGTATAGCTTTTGTGTAGAATAAGGGCACAACGGACATCACCACTAGGATTGGTGCAACCACCTTTATTTCGAATCGGACACGTTCTTTGGGTGGCAAGACGACAACTTCAAATGGTGCTGGTGCCTTTGCTGATGGAGCTGCTTCGAACTCAGGAGGGATAGACACATCTACCTCAATGACCTCAGATGGTTGGATCTGGACCCTGATGGGGTTAAGAGTAACTGCTGGCTTCTTTGGATCATCGCCCTCTGTGATCAACCCTCAGGATCCCTCAGGATCCCAATCATCTTCCACCTCAATCATGTGAATACCCCCGCCTTTATGGTCCGATAGAGGGTTGTTGCAGACATTAGGGGCAGGTTCTTTTGCCACAATAATCTTGTTATCAATTAAAGTCTGGATCTTGTCTTTCAAAGAATGACATTCGTCAATGGTGTGCCCTTTCATGCCAGAGTGGTATGCACAGGATTTGTTTGGGTGAACCCACTGAGAAAGGTTCTCAGGATTTGAAGCAGGGATGGGGGTGACATAACCGGCGGCTTTGAGTCTCTCATATAGTTGGTCAATGGGTTCAGCAATGGCTGTATATTGTTTGGGAGCCCTGCGGTCAAAATTTGGTCGGGGTCTAAGGAAGTTTTGACGGCAGGAGGTGACTGATAGTGGGATGGTTGAGTATTGTAAGCTTGGTAGACATGTGCGGGTTGGGAATATCTGGGTGAAGTAGGTTGATATATGGGAGATGGAGATGGTTGATAGGCGGGCGGTGAGGGTGCTTGGTAATTCGGGGTGGGCTGATATGTGAGTGGAGGTGTCGAGTAGGTTTGGTATTTGATAGGAGATTTGGTTCTTTGTGCAACCATCACAGCTCCTACGTCTCTCTTTTTGGACACACCACCGAACTGCAAGGCCTTATTTGTAGCCTGCAAGGCCTCGAAGTTCGTGACCGTACCGCTCTTAATGCCTTCTTCGATTCATTCCCCCAGCTTTATTGCGAATCTTTAGCCCGGACAAAGAATTTGTTCATTTGTTCCTCCTCTAAGGCAGGTCTGATCTTGGTGGCTTCCGACCTCCAGCGAGTAGCATATTTGCGAAACGTTTTTGTAGGTTTCTTCAGATTCTGAATGTAGAACACATCCGGCGCATTTTCTGTGTTAAATCTGAACCTGTCCATGAAATCAGAGGCCATACCTACCCAACTTGACCACTTCTTAGGATCCTGGCTGATGTACCAGGATAGTGCATCTCCTTTCAGACTCCTCATGAACAGCTTCATGCGGATTCTCTCATCCTTTCCGACCCCAACCAACTTGTGATCACCTGTACCGTCAAACATCTCGAACTTTGGAGGTTTGTACCCCTCGGGCAGTTCGACATCGGGCTGTATGCAGAGATCTTCATAATTCAACCCTTCAATTCCCTTGTTTCCTTCAACACCCTGGATCCGGCTAGTCAATTTCTTAAGTTCTTCAGCCAGGTCCTTGATAAGCAAATCTTTATCATCAGACTCAGTTATGCCTGAGATGGGTTGGGTGAGAGTGGCATAGTCTCCACGCAGATAGGGGTGTTATGGTGGGTGTGGAAGTGGTCATTTGTGGAGTTCTGGGAGAAGCAATGGGGTGTTGTTTGGGGTGTGGCAAGTGTTGCATTGTGTCTTTGGCGGAATGACATGGGGAGCGGGATGATTTTGTTGCTTTGGGATGCTTTGGGGTGGTGTAGGATTTTGAGTAGTGGGAAAGGTGATATCCGGGGTGCTGAGCGAGAATGATAGACTTGCCAGATTCCGAACCTGGTTGAGCTCTTCCTGGAACTTTAGCAATTTTTGTTCAAGCTGGGATACATTTTCCTTAGGACCCTGAGTGGCCTCTATCCGTTCAGTTGAATTCTCTTTTCTGACGCTGTTCAAATCTTCCATCTTGCTTTTGTTCTTGTTCTTGACAGGACTTAGAGGAGGAGTGGGTGGAGGGCCCTTGGATCTTGTGGAATAGGATGATGTTGCCAGAGTGCTCGAACTAACTTTTGGGGAGGAGAATAACAAGACAAAAATAAAACAAAAAGGTAACCAAGTTAGTTGGGATCATGAAAAAATATTACGATATGTAAACACATAGTGCAGGAATGTAAAACGTGTCCTAATTTGGGAGCCTCGTTGTGCCCGAGGTAGGCCTAGAGACAAGTTGATTTAGAGAACTTAGAATGCTAAATGCCTCATTTTATTGATAAAAAAATAAGACGAATCCCAAATCGACGCTAAACAACAAGAAATAAAAGTCACTAATGGCCATTAGCCTTATTACATTTTAAATAACGAAAAGATAAAGTCCTATCTACTTGGTCCCTGAAGGACCTTCCCCATACTCGGCATCCTTGGCTCTGTCGAACAGCTTCCCCAGCTCGCGAAGTCCTAGCAATAGGTAGGCCCTGGCTAGATGTCCACCTTCGTTCCTCTCAGCATTCTGACAGTCTTCGATCCTCTTGAGAAACCTTCTTTCCATCTCCACTATTCCTCGCTCCAAGTATCCCAGTCGGTTGTTGGCACTGACAACCATGTCCTTCCATTCCTCAATTAACTTTTGATTGGCTTCTTGTATCTCACGGTGCTCGCTTTCGCACTCCAAGATTCTCTTGCGCAGTTGGTTGTATTTGACCTGTGCCTCGGCCTTTTCATCTATGATCCTGTGACCTCGAACAAACCCAGGCTGGCTCAGACCATTATGATTATCCTCTAACCAGCCGGAATAGTAGGGAGTACAACCGGCGTGGTATCTATCTAGTTCAATGGTATCTTTCCCCATGACGATCTTGCAGTGCCACATATGCTGAGTTTGGCACTTGTAAGGGCTATCATCATCCTGGAAGTCAGCCTGGAAGTGACTCATCTTGTCGACCCTGGGTACAACCTGCTTCCTACCAGCTTGCCTCATAACTCGGAGAGGGACGTAAGGGTATGTTCTTCTCAGACCGATCAATATCAGAAAAGGTACGTCTCTGGATCGGGCGATGAATTCTTCGGTCGGAAACCATTCGAACATCCATTGTACTTGCTCCTCGGTCAAATTATCAAATAGCTCGAACCATCCTTTGGCATCCTCTGGCTGAGCAAACATATCAGGGATATAATTTATTCACTTTGGGTGGTGGAAAGCGATATGATCGTCCCAGTCCCTTCGCTGAATCTCTTGTCGGTATTCACCCTTTTGTAGATGCTCCACGAGCCAAAGTTGAAGTAGCAAATTGCAGCCTTCGAAGTGACTAGCTCCCCGTTGACACTTTTCTTGGGCTCGGTATATTTCCGCGATGATCATGGGCACAATGCTGAATGGTTGCCCTCCAATTCCTTCCATTAAGGTCTTAGTGACCATGGCTAGTTTGGTGTAGATTCTTGCTTTCTTCATTGGAAACACAATCAACCCCAGGAAACGGAACATGAATACAAAGACCCTTCGACGAATATGCCCTAATGATGTGATGGCGAACTCATCAGGATAGGTACGGTAGGATTTGATGTGACCATAACTCTCGTACAAATAGTCAAAGGGGATATAAGATTCTTTTAGGCATGTCAGTTCTGTATTCTTCTTCAGACCCATCATTTTGAGGAAACCCATGCCCTTGCGATTCTCAAGCATCAACAAACCCGGAGTTTCCCATACCAAATCGGCCAATCCTCCTATTTCTTCTAGCAAGGGTGTCATCTCAATGTCCCCAAAGCGGAACACAGCCCTTTCGCAATTCCAAAACAATGTGGCAGCTTCTATAATTTTGTTGTTGGGTTGAACTTCCAGGAGGGAAGGTAAATTCCCTAGATATTTTCGAACGAGAGTCTGGTCGCTGGAGTGAAGATCTTTCCACCAGCTTAGTAGTCTTGCGTGGATGTTGGTAACCATGCCGAATTTGGGGATTTCGTGCCTCATTATCTGCAAGACAGAAGGGTTAGACCCTACCCCCACCGGACTCGACTATTTAACATTAACAATTAGCATTAAGCATTTAGTTCTCCAAATAAATGCACAGAACGTGATGATGTCCGTTTGGGTTTAGGGAAACCCAGTGGACTTTGGATAAGGCTATCTTAATGGATAATTATGTGGACAACATAACTGATCCGGCTAGGTTTGACCATGATGCATGTACAATTTAAACGGAGTAAGGTTTCATGGGGTTTTAGACTGGTACCCTTGAGCGGACAACTCGGGGGAAAGGCACGGAACCGTCGACTACACCGCTGATCGACTGGTTTTACCGCAAATATGCCTTTTCGAATTTAGGGGGTAATGATATAGGAAGAGCGCAACAACTCATTATAAGCGTTGCTATGGGATTTGTTTGGCACGAGTGGAATATGATGTTGAGCATGATTATGCAATAAAAAAAACATGTTGTCACGTATTTGCATGTTTAAGAAAGCAGTAAATACAACAGTTTTTTAACAGTAAAGCAGTAATAAAGAAAGGGAAAGAAGAAGATAAGTCAGTTTTGCTTTGTAAAAGAAATTAAATGCTTAAAGGAATTAAACAAGTAATTGCACATAAAGAGATATAAATTCACAATAACAGTTTGAAATGGTAAAAAGCAAAAAATCCCCAGTGGAGTCGCCATGCTGTCGCGCCCCCTTTTTCTCGTGAAATTGGGTACATGACATTTGGAGGGACTACACGTTCCTTTTGGGAACTGGGTTTTGAAGAGTCGCCACCTAATGATTTATGGTGCATTAGGACACCTTACAGGGTTCAATTATAACTAAACTTGGATAACCATAGATAGGGTAAGGGCTTTGAAATTATCCTAAGGGGAAGGTGTTAGGCACCCCTCAGGATCCACTAGTGTGGTTTCCGGCCAACAGTTATTGTGAATTTGGGGTACAATTAACATGTAAGAAGATAAGGCTCAAGTAAGAGGGGATTTCAATTTATAATGGTTTGTAAGTAAACAAATTTGAAAGAACAATCAAAGAGCCGATTTTAAGATAAGGAGTTACAATGCTAAAAAAAGAGTAAAGAATGAATAAGGGGGGGGGGTCCTAGGTTTATTAAAAATATGGATTACCCCACACAATGTCCGGTAATCACTCCTCAATGAGGGTCTACACGTGACATTACCGCGTGGTCATCATATCCATATCTACCCTTCCCACCCCGTTAAGGTATTAAAGCGTGGATTGGTCTCGATTACTTATTGCATGCTATTACCCGTCCCATTCTTATCAGTCCTGGAGGTACTTAGGACTACTAATCCTAAAGGGAGGGATATTAGGCTTATTTGAGGTTTCAAAGGTAAAAATTCTAAGGCGACATACAAAACATATAAAGACTGCACATTAAAGGGGAAACACATAAGCATATAAGGCTCAAGTATACCTCCTCAAACAAGAGCACATAAATAGCATGACTTGCACATACTTTTAGGTCTGATTTAAAGCACATAAAGACGAGGGAAGTTAATTGTTGAGGCAGCTTAGTTTATTACATAACTCAGATAAGAAGTCTGAATCAAGCCTGCCTGCTGGTTGTAGCAATTAATGAAGCGGATTTAGTTTTACAGTTATTATCCTAAGGCTTGCCTGAGTGCTTGGACGGAGTCCTATAGGCATGATGTCTATTCAATTCAGAAAGGGATGAGACAGTAGGAACTCGAAATAAATTGTTTGAAATCCTATAGGCATGCTTGCTAAACCTTGTTAAGTAAGGGGATTATATTATTAAAAGAAGTTCAGAAGGGACAAAATAAATTAGACTAGTTACAGATCCTGCAGGTGATAGTATCTACTATTACTGATTTTTAATCCCTATGAACAGGATATCTAATATTGAATGGGAATGAAACGAGTCAGATTTTATTTAAGAATCCATGCAGGCATGATTTCTATACGTTACTGATTTCAAAATTACGAATGTGATACTTATTTAGCCGTTTAGAACCTAAAGCATGATATCTAAGTGGCATGCAGAATTCAAATACGACCTATAGACAGGTTATCTAGGTGTGAAACTGAACGAACGAGATTTAGTATAATCCTAGAGACATGATTTCTAATGTGATTTGAAAGTGCAGAGTTAAAGAAGTCCTATAGACATGATTTCTTATGCAGTTTGAAAGTGCAGAATTAAAAGAAGTCCTATAGGCATATTTTCTAATGCAGTTTGCAAGTGCAGAATTAAAAGAAGTCCTATAGGCATATTGTCTACCCTTGCATGCATAATTACCCAACCCTTTTTCATTAGCCAGCCCCAAATGTTCATTACAAATTATTACAAACCAGGAATAATAAATTACATCAGAAAAGTACAAAGAAAATTACAACCAGAGGAAGCCTGATTCTTGACTTCCTCTATGAGTTATGAGATAAACCAACTCAAAGACCACTCATCCAAAGCCTTTCTCAGACTTGAGTGTGTCAGAGTTCCCTAAGGGCCTTAATAGGACCCCGGGCAGTGCTCACACCCAAGTTTCATAACCAGAATAGGGACAAGTGCAGTGTGGAAGTTCCAACCCTCATGTGTCCAAGTTCATAGGAGCTCATGGGTCTCAATGCAAGGCTCACACGAGGGGGGCAGGACTTAAGTGTAAGAAGATAGTGCAAGTGCAGAAACAGAGGAATAAAGGAGAGGGGAAAAGGGTGGCAGGGAAACAGTTATAGAGTTGACAACTTCATACAAAAGGGGTTCAGAGGTTGGGAATTGCAAAGAGCCTATGCATTTAGGCATGAGTCAATTCTAGGCATGCACAGCAACAGGGGTGCTGTCATACCTGTAAATCAACTAGAACACACACATATAATGGTAACATAGAGGTAATGATCCTAGGAGGACCAAGTTTGAGTCATGTTCAGCAATATTCGATGCTGTCATGCCCCAAACCACCCATAAGCATCAAACAGATTGGGGTAGGGATTTAGGATTCATACTGCACTGATTCAGAACAAGGGAAAAGTAATTACAGCATGTTAAATAAAGATACTGAAATAGATACAAGCAGCAGGCAGACTAGATAGCAAAAATCCTTAAGTAACCAAGTTGTTGTTGGTGCTGAAAACTTAATTAGAACATACCAGTTTAAAGAAGCAAAATGTAGTAAAGAAAAGCTGCAGGACTTTGAAATATAGCTTTGGCTTTCAAACAGGTCACAGTGCAAGTAGTAAAGCAAGAGAGAGTGTTTTTAGTGTAAGTGTGAGTTTTTTTTGAATCAAAAGTGTTCGTGTCTTTGTGTTAATGAGAGAGCAAGGTACTTATAGTTTGAAAACAGGTGAAAAATAAGGCAAGAATCATAGTTTAGCAGTAATATGGAACTATGTGCTAATTGAAATCAAATCAGTATAAGTACTTCCTTTAATTAAGGAGTTAGCTTTAAACGGTATCATGCAAATACTAAGTAAGGAAAGAAATCACACAAGGCTAAATATAATAAATAAGGAAATATTTTCAGCATAGTACAAGTACACAAGATGTAATAGAGACTAGGTTCATCAGATTCTAAACAAGGAAAGGTCGGTAAGAATCAAATACCAAATATAACCAAGGTAAGGGAATTAATCAAATTAAGTAGAAAAGTAGGGATTGAAGGTTCACAGGAAAGTGTTCAAATTAGACCAAGAAACAGGGAAATCAGTAAGGCGAAACAAGGAAAGAATCAATTATTTAACATACAAGTGCAATCGGAATTTCACAAGGGATGGTTTGAAATCAGTCCAAAATTGAAGGTCATTTAAGAGGGGAATTCAGCATATAAATAGAGTGCATAAACATTAGGCATGTGAGGCCAAACTATGGCAAAGAGAAGCAGCATGCAATAACAATCACATAGTCAGTAGACAGTGAACTATCGAAACATGGTAGTCACATAGGTCAATTTCATTAACTTAGTAACAGAGAGAAGAGAGAGTATCAGAAGCATGCAAAGGGTTAAGTAAAAAGGCCCTTCTGAAAAAGTATAGTCGAGTTTCAATAATAGCAGGAAATCAAAATCACATAAAGAAACAAATGCTGAAATAAAAAGGTTTCAAATCCAGTCAAGCAACTTCAAACAGATGAGTTGCACAAACAGCTTCAGAAGTTCTAATAGGCCCCCAAAGAAATTAGGGGTTTTGAAACCAATCAAACTCAAAGATGACGAACAAGTAAATCACACAACAAATAGTCTCAAAAACTCGAACTTAGGGTTTTTTAACACCAATCGAGTCTAGGGACGAAAAACAGATAAATCAAACAAATATTAACAAAAAATAGATTCAGAAACCTCAAAAGAAATTAAGGCTTTTAAACATGCAAACTCCAGTAGACGAACGACATAAGGAAACACAGTAGAACATGTCAAAAATCAGAGAAAGCTTCGAGATAACTTAGCAAAAACCCTAATCGAAAAAGATAAAGGGTTTTGAAGGTAGAGTTTTAGGAGAAACTTTTAAAAAAACGTTTAGAAGTTTAGAGCAAACACAGATCTAAAAGAAATCGGAAGAACCTTGAAGGTTAGGGTTTCAGGAGAAACCCAAATGGTGAGAAAGGCTATGAAAAACCATCGATCTAAGCAGGAGAGTCAAGAATTAGACTCGAATAGCCATGGCTGGCCGGAGAAAGGTCAGAGACGATCAGAGAACAATCAAACTGAAAACGACCAAGGTCTGGACCAAACTTTCCAGGATCTAGCCTTGAAACCAGGATAACCGGACATGTAGAAGCTATAGGAGGTGGATACAGGCCTCCGATGGCCTTGGAAGCCATGGATTTGGGAGGTTTCAGGGTTGGAGTTTGATGGCGGTGGCTGGGTTTGAGAGGGGTTTGAGAGAGAAAGGGATTCAGAGGCGGCGGAGTGTGTGAAATGGTTAGGGTTAGGGGGTAGTTTGAGTTTAAAAAAGGTAAGGGCCGATATTGGCCGTTGATCATTTAGATCAACGGCTAGGATTAGGTAGGGGATCCGGGTTGGGTTATGAAGATGGGTTTGGGTCGGATTAATTTGGAATTGGGTCGGGGTAATTGGGCCTCAGATTGGGTTTAAATGGGGTGCCAAATAAGGCTAAAATTGAAATAAAAATGGGCTAACATTTAAATAGCCACTTTTCCCTATTTGATTTATAAAAAATAGTAAAATAATTTCTGAAAATAAATTAAAGGTACTAAAATGGCTAATAGTACATAATTATCAAATTAAAAATACTGGACTCAATTTTTATAGACATAAACGCAATTAAATCTAAAAGAGGCTAATATTATAATTTTATGCAATTTTAACTTTAAAAATACTAAATAAATTTGTAAAAATATGTAAAAATTATATTAGCCACATTTTAATATAAATATGAAAATCCAATAAATGAATCACCAAAAATTATAATTTTGGGAATAATTATTGGGTTTTTCTGGATAAAATAGGGCAATAAATTGATTTAAAAATCCTTAAAAATTAAGAAAAAATAGTAAAACATTTGGGCATACTTATATAGGCATGCTCATGATATTTTGAAAGTAGTTTGCATGTTTAAAAATATATAGGGAAAAAATTGGGTATCAACAAGTGTGCGAAACATACAGGGTCTGAGCGGCCAGCTGAGTGTGTCTTATGCTGACCTTTGCATGTTCCCCTATGTGCACTTGCCTCCTGGACACAAAACCCCAAAATTTGAAAAGTATGATTGGCATGGTGATCCCATTGCTCACTTAAAGAGGTACTGCAATCAATTAAGTGGAGCCGGGGGTAAAGAAGAATTGCTAATGGCTTACTTTGGTAAAAGCTTAATTGGGGTCGCCTCAAAATGGTACATAGATTAGGAGATCTCGCACTGGCACGTGTGGGATGGTCTGGCTCGGGACATTGTTAGGCAATTCCAATACAACATCGATATTGCGCCTGACCGCAGCTCACTATCAAACTTGAAGAAGAAGTTTACAGAAAGCTTTCGTGAGTATGCCGTAAAGTAAAGGGAACAAACGACAAGGGTCAAGCCAACCATAGATAAAACTGAAATAATAATTGTTTTCCTCCGAACTCGAGAAGCTGACTATTTCAAAAATATGATGTCCACCATGGGCAAACATTTTTCCAAGTAAATCAAAATAGGTGAGATGGTGGAAAATATTTTAAATACTGGAAGGATTATGAGCCAAGCCGCGCTCAAAGCCACATCTAAAGCCAGTCAAAACGACTCAAGAAGCCCGGCTAACAAGAAGAATACAGAAGAAGGAGCTATAATGGATTCAAGTTCCAGGGGAATTTGGGGATTCCCCAGCCACTCATACATGCAAACCAAAGCACCACAACACTACTATCCCCACCAAGAAATTTACTATGTTATGGCCTCACCGCAATACGCGATGATGAACGCACAATCCTACACATAGCCACCAAATCAGTAGATGAGAACTCCACCTTCTAGAAATCTACGTCCCCAAAATACAAATTACTAGGCCCCACACAACCCTCATCCTTAGCCAAATGTCCCACAGTACAATCCCCGCACAAGGGAACCTCAAAGAAGAAACAATTTCACTCTCATTGGAGAGTCATACTCCAGCCTTTTTAAAAAAATCGACTCGCTTGGGTTTGTTGCAGCCAGCAGCTCCTAAAAAGGCAGACCACGACTCCCTATCGTTCAGAGAAGATGCAAGTGAATTTCACTCAGAGGCTGTAGGTCATGATACTGAAAATATTTGGACCTTAAAGAGGGCTGTGGAAGACCTGATTGAGATAAAAGCTATTGTGATCCGAGAAGAGGAGGCTCCCAATGTTACCAACAATCATTTACATGCTCACAATAATGGGCCTGTGATTGGCATGATATGTGGTGATAAGGAATTCATGCCAACTTAAAAATCTATAGTGGCCCTTACTTCTCCCGAAGAAAAATCAAAAGCAACTGCAGAAGCCAAGAAGGAAACTCCGATCATCCAAAGCTCAAAACAAGAATTGAGTCGGTGCCTAAAGGTAAATTAGTATTGTATGTTTCGAAGGCATCAAGCAAAGAGCAACTCACTTTGAGTGTTCCCAAGGCGGAAAATAAAGAGAATTTCACTCTAAATGTGCCAAAATTATATGTCTTTAGAGGGCCACCAAAGATTGCACGATGCTCAAGAATGTTTGAAAGGCTGACAAAGCTTGTGGTGATCAGTCCTGCACCCCAGATCCTCATAAAAGATACCAAGACAATCCCTTAGAACTACAACAAGACTGTAGTCACATATAAAGGGAAAGAGGTCGCGGAAGATGTCAATGAGATGACTCGGTCTGGAGGTACTATACACTAGAAGAGTTGAGAAAGGCAAAGTAGAATCGGGATAACCAGATGCCTCTAAAGAAGCATGTTACTGATGAAGAAGCGGAACAATTATATAAAAAGATGAAGGTCCCCGGATACTATATAGTGGATCAACTCAGATAGACTCTATCTCAAACCTCTCTCATGTCATTACTACTGAGCTGAGATGAACACTCCAAGGTGCTGATCGAAACCTTGAATGAGGGATATGTCCTAGATTCAGCAACAATGAGCCAATTAGAGAGAATGGACGAACGATTCTTTGAAGTAAACAAGATATCTTTCAGTGAGAGTGAATTGCCTGTTCATGGAGCAGTCATAATAGAGCCCTTCACGTGACCGTCAAGTGCTAGGAGCATTACGTGAATAGAGATGATTGACGGCGACTCAGGGGTCAATATTTTCCCTCTCTCCACCCTTCAAGGATTAAAAATCACTCCTTGGAAGACCGTAGGCCCACAATGCTCCTTTGAGCATGACAACCAAGAAATAGTTGTCCACGAGAAGGATGAGCTCTCAGTATATAAAGACCCCTCAATCCCATGCCTCGAAGCCAGAAAGGGCAGCGAATCTATTGTTTACCATGCCTTCGACATAGTAGTCGCTGATAGATGCGAAGAGGGGACCGCACTGCTTGAACCTTGCCTATCTACTACATCTGTCATGATAGCCACCCAGATGTTGAAAAATGGTACAAACTAGGAAAAAGGCTAGGGGCATCTCTGCAAGGCATCACTGAGCCCATCATGGCTTACGAAAAAAGAGGCACTTTAGGCCTAGGATTCAAGCCCACAGAAGCTGATCGAAAATGGGCCAAAGACCGTAAAAAAAATGGTTTGGTTGTCCCGAAGCCTATTCCTCACATTTGCAAATCCTTAGTCAAGCTTATGTATGAAGAAGACAATGAGGTCTTTATTGAAGAAGACACTGAGGAAAGATAAATCAAGAAAAGATAAGAAGAGATGTGTCCGCTTCTTACATATTTGATACCTTCTCCTACAGAAAGGTAATAATCCGAACTCCGTTAGTCATTTCATCATATTACTAGTTGTCAATTAATAAAAGAGTAAATTTAGCTAACCCTCTTATCCCACCAACAAAGAATCTAGTATAAGAAGCATTTATGCAAGCACGAGTATATTATTTGCAATCTTCTCCCAATTTTTCGATATTACGAGCTACATTATCACTAGTGGAACAACAAAAATTGAAAATCGAATGTATAACATCAGACTCTACATACAATTTCAAGATAACAAGCTAACATATGAGATTTGTAAGGTTAATGGAAATATGATGGTCAAGAATTACTTCTTTCTAAGTCTACCTTGAAGGAAGATGTTGAAGAATACATGCCCATTTGTACAGCTCTAAGAAAAATTTTCTTCTAAAAAGGTATTTGGTTGGTTACTATTTTCTGAATTCCCCCAAAAAAGATTTCACTTCTCTTCCAAAACAATCTGGTTTGCCTTCAGTGACCATGTAAAAGATCTTCCGGTTGCAGTTGTATCCCTAAGCGATGTTTGAGCGATGCTTGTCCATTGAGGGGTAATTTGCATTTCCTTTGCAACTCCACAAACCTCTGAATATCAAAATTATTCTTTTTGATGAGCTTCCTCTGCCTTGCAAGGAAAAGCCTCTTCAACAAATCTTGATATGTTGGGTCTCTAGAAGTAATGAGGAAGTAAAAATATCCGAGTATTAAACCAGTACTAGTAGTGAAAAA
Source organism: Nicotiana attenuata (assembly GCF_001879085.1). Classification (NCBI taxonomy): domain Eukaryota; kingdom Viridiplantae; phylum Streptophyta; class Magnoliopsida; order Solanales; family Solanaceae; genus Nicotiana; species Nicotiana attenuata. Next base: position 18,784 of record NW_017671525.1, read on the forward strand.
TGTAATTGGTTCCATTACATCCCAAGAGAATTCCCAGAAGGTAAGGCGGAAGAAGAGCCCAATCTGTAAAATACCAGCCCCCAATCCAGTCCACAAAATGCGACGCACCTGCTTATGTGCAACCTCATCAATTTTATCCTTCTTCTCCAGCAGATTCTTTAGCTCATCTTTTGTAGGATCATCTTCAGGTAGAAGTGCTAGAGGCACTGCCCTTCTTATTTCATCAACTACCTGGACATATATATAAACTAACTAAGTATTAGTCAAATGTATACTACATTTTTCTGCAAATTATAATAACCAAGAGTACTCTAACTAAGAAGAGTTCTCTAAATTCTTTCTAAGTGACCAAGTTTGAGAAATCAAGCTTCCCAGATCCGCCAACCACCGCCTCCCCTTTCAATCAAACGCCAAATGTTCGCGCAAAAGACTACTTTCCATGGTAACTCTGCTCAAAATATCTCCCTTTTCATGATTTAACAGATAGAAGATACATTAAATCATAAATCATATACAAGGCAATCAAACCCCTTTTCCCACTATCCCACATACAAAAAAAGAATGAAAATACATTCATACATATCGTATCTTTCGTCCTTAATCAGATGTCTCATCCATTGAAGTCTCATTTGGTAGGGAGCATTTTATCTTCGAATTAGTCGGGTTCCAACCGACTCCGTGTGGGCAAAAAAGAAAATCTATATATTAAGAAGGGGTGAAATTAAAAGAGAAAAATACCTTATTAGGGTGAAGATAAACTTTATCTCTGAAAAGCCAAATTACCCCAGCCTCATCAAGCACTTTTGCAAAAGCCACAGCCTGGCCTTGTGTTTTCGCCAAACCAATATTCTCACACACTCTCAGTAACTCCGAATACCCAATAACCTCTTTACTCTCCATCCCTAACCTCGTCTTCAGCTCCTCCACATTCACCAATCTCATCAATCTCTTTGCTTCCTCTTGACTAATTAATCCTCCATTCCCATTCTTCTTTTCTCCTCCCGAACTGAAATAATACCCACCCATAATCCGGCTCGACTCGTTAAACCATCCATGTTGATTAATTAATCCTCTATTCTTGTTTGCCCTAATTGCAGCTGATGTAACCGTCCGTTTCAACAAATAACATGAAGTTTTCCACATGGTTTCAAGTTTTTGCTTTGCTATAATTTGTTTACAACAGTTTTAACGTGTACGGAGAAATACAAAAAGAATCAGGAGAACAGTTACGGCTACGAGAATGACGGACTGCTAGAAAAACCGTTTAAAGGGAGTCCATGAACGGCCCCCTAAAACAGAGTTGAATGACAAGTGGCGAGTTATTATAGTAGCAACCATTGGACGCGGAATATTACACCTGCCCTTCTTTAAGCTTTATAAAATTAACATTTTCATTTTAAATATACATACTACTGCACTCAATTATGGATATCGCTGATGCGTGGGGTATCACTTTTTACCAGGTTAATAAAAAAAAATTAAACAACGTATAGTGTAAAAAAATATATCTTTACTTAACAGAGATGAAATATCAGTTATTTTTATCATTTTGTTATTATTCCCTCCGTCTCATCTTAGTTGTGCTTTAACTCAAATGAATTGTTCTAAAATAATTGTCACTTTAGGTATGCAAGACTAAAATTGTTAATTTTTTTAACAATACCCTTTAATATAAAAGAACTACTAGTAATTTTTTTAATAATGTTTAATTCTCAAATAATATTTAATATGAGTAACTTAGTAAATTATATCTTGTATTTATTATTTTTTTAATGGACGTAAAAATAATTAAAGCAACAGTTAAAACGGGATGAAGGGAGTATAAACAATGTATTACTCATCACCACATTCTATTTCTGTGTTTTATCCTAGGTAAAACAATTCATAAAATTTGGCATAACTTATGCAATTAGTAGTTATGCTGAAAAGAATAATTGGACCCATATTATATTCTTTGTATACATAATTCTAAGTTTTATGTGAAAAAGTAAAATAAAATCAAACATTATATATACAATATTAAATTTCATGTTAAGAGATTCTTCTTTCCACTAGTCCTAATTAAACATTACCTAGGACGTTGCTTATACATACATATACTAGGTTAACATCAGCACATCAACATCACCTGTTATTATTATTACCTTTCTTTTTATCAATATCAGTTCATTTTTTTTTTCTTTTATAGCTGTATACCGTAAAAAATCGAGGATACCCAATTCTACGGGTTCGAGGGTATGTCACGAGAGTAAGCCGATATCGAAGCAAGTTCGGGCACAGAGAATATAAAGACTAAGGGATCGAGATCAGGCTAAATCGACACTACAGTAACAGGATCGCGACATATCCGCGATCGACCACCGATCTCGGCGGGAATCTCGGGAACCGGTAGAACCATTAACGGTTAATGATATCAATCATGTATTTTACTTCCGAAATTAGAGTCATACCCTATTTAGGACTCCTCTGCTATATAAAGAGGAACCCTGTTCATTTGTAGGGGGATATCATCACCATTATCATCATACACGAATTATCTCTTACGTTACTACTAATAAATGCAAGCACTCTGCCCTTTTACTTACTCTTAATTCCTGGCCGTTCTTACTATTCATATTGTTCATACTATTCTTGTTACTCTTACTGTTCTTGGCACTTGATCTCGAGTCTAATCTAGATCGGGGTCAGTAACTTGCAATTACACGGGTTTGATCCATTCAAATCGTCTAATTCCTTTATTTATCTAGCTATTTATCAATTGGCATTGAATTAGATCACGTATCCTTATAACCACATTACAAGTTTAATTGTTACTTATATTTCGATGTAAACAGTTTGGCACCCACCGTGGGGCTAAGGATAATAGTGATTGTTTAATGTTAATTCTGGTATAACACACTATTTTACGCTTGTTTCTTGTCAAGTATTTTGTTTTCAGGATAAACCATGTCAAACTCACAAAACACAGCCACTCAGGGTGACAACGCTCTTGGACTCCATGGAGAGAACGAGAATATTATAGCTCCAGGAATCGAGGTGCCAAAAGCTGACCTCGGAGGAGCACCACCCGTCAACCCGGTCGATGTCGGTTCGCATATTGCTCTGAATACGGACTTAGGCGGGGACCCCGATGGAAGCGTACGCAGAGAGGGTTGAACTAACGGTCGAGGTACTCAGGGCAGGGGAGACGAAGGTGTCAATCTCCAAGTTATATTTGAAATGTTGCAAGCCCAACAAAACGCCATAGCACAGTTGCAAAATCAGCACATGGCACCGAATAGGGTCGAACAAGAGGCTACTCGCCGTACCGAGCCAGTGCTCGAAAGATCAAGTGACAATATTTCGACAACTGACCCTGCTATAGTGAGAATACTCGAGGAGCTTACTTAGAGAACAGAGTCGGGAGAAAAGAAAATCGAGGCTAACGACAAGAAGGTGGAGACCTACAATTCTCGAGTCGATCAGATTCCGGGGGCACCACCGATATTAAAAGGAATGGACTCCAAAAAGTTTGTGCAAAAACCATTCCCTCCGAGTGCGGCTCCAAAGCCCATACCAAAGAAGTTCAGGATGCCCAATATACCTAAATACAACGGAACCTCGGACCCCAATGAGCACGTTACCTCTCATACATGTGCCATAAAAGGAAATGATTTGGAAGACGATGAAATCGAATCTGACTGCTGAAGAAATTCGGGGAGACTCTATCTAAGGGTGCCTTAATATGGCATCATAACTTACCCCCTAATTCTATTGATTCATTTGCTATGCTTGCAGATTCTTTTGTAAAGGCACACGCCGGAGCCATAAAAATTGCAACAAGGAAGTCGGACCTTTTCAAGGTAAGGCAGAAAAATAACGAGATGCTCAGGGAATTCGTATCTCTGTTCCAAGCGGAGAGAATGGATTTGCCTCCTGTCACCGATGACTAGGCTGTTCAAGCTTTCACTCAAGATCTCAACACTCGGAGTTCCATAGCTTCACAACGATTGAAACAAAGTTTAATCGAGTACCCGGCTGTCACTTGGGCCGACGTACATAATCAGTATCAGTCAAAGATTAGGGTCGAGGATGATCAACTGGGGACTCCTTCGGGGTCCGTTTATCCTAGAAGGTCCTTGAATAGGATCAAAAGGGATATCGATCGAGGGCCGAGGTTGAATAGAGATCAATATCAACCATACAACGGAGACCATAGAGGCAGCTGATCCGGGTAAAGTTTCGCATGAAATGAGAGGAGAAATGATCGAGGTCGAAATTCACGGGGGCTTGATGCCAAGGAAGATCACATTAAGTATCCAAAATCCGAATAAAGGTACGACCCCAGTCCAATCCTTTCTATTTTTTCGACTAACACTTGCAGGCTATCGACAAGGATCGGCACGAAGCTTTGGATCTTAAAGAACGTGTTGCACTCTTTTTCCCTTAGACCGGTTTTTTCCCAAATGGGTTTTTCCGACAAGGTTTTTAACGAGGCAACCATTTTTCGTGCTAACTTAGAGCTATTCAACAGTATCCGGGGTTCCCTACAATAAGCCTCGAGTACTGGGGGCATTATCCTCATATATCTACTTTGTTGCAAGGAAATCACTTCGTGACAGCGGGGTCTCGATAGGAAAATGTTGTAAGGGTCAAACGGTCAGGTGACCCGTGCCCGTATAGGTTACTCGTACCCTAACATCAAACATGCGCGCATGTATAATCATCTATTCAGAGAAGTATTTTTCCTTGCAGATATCCTCTGCCTTTAGAAAAATTTCATATTTTATACTCTTGATCTATTGTGTAAACAGGCTTAAGGGCTGATCACGACGGAAATATGAACAACTGACCCCATACTTGAGGACTGTCGTCCCAAAAACAAACGGAATCAAACTACTAACATTTCAAGGCCATAAGACCTTAAAGGCAATCCTCGACTTTACAGGCCACGGCCACCCCACTCGGGGACTGACATTTCGGGAAAGCTCGAAGTGAAATGAAAGATAAGCCCAAAGGGCAAGTTTCGAACTAAAAGAGGCTACGGCCAAATTAATGCGGATCGAAGACATCCGAAATCCGTAACAAATACACAAGCCCAAGGGCTATCTTAACCCGAGTTCGAGCAAACTCCCACTCGAGGACTGTTTATAAAGCCTAAGGGCTAACTTTACTTCGAGTTCGAGCAAATCCTCACTCGATCATAAAAGCCCAAGGGCTATCTTAACCCAAGTGCAAGCATACCTCGAACACTCAGGGACTACCGACTCGAGCTATTTGAGTTCGAAATCATAAGACCTCAAAGAGGCACCCCCCAATATACAGGTCAAGGCTATCACACCCGGGGACTAACATTTCGAACAAGTTCGAAATGTTATCAGGAAACAAGTCCAAGAGACATGCCCGAAGGCTACGGCCATATTAAAGTCTACAGTTATATAAAAGGGCTACGGCCGAAATAATACGGCTCGGAGACGTCCGACTTCCGCCATAAAATAAATGCCTTCAAGCACTTCGAAAAAACGGTTAAATAAGGCTACCCTCGGCAAAGCAAACAAAAAAACGGCTTCGATAAAATCAGCCCTTGAATAATTTAAAGGCTTCGATAATATCAGCCTTCGAAAAAGCCTCAAGAGGTTTTAAATTATCTTAACACAAACGAGTTAAGGAAAAATTGGGTTCCGATCATTGAACCCTCAAAAAACCTAACGGGTAGAAAGAACACATGCTAAGGCATAAAGAAATTTTTTCGAGTCTTTTAGCCGAAAAGAGGGAAAAATTATAGCCGTTTTTAGGAGCCGAATTGGCCCAACGTAAAAAGCCTAAGGGCCGACCTTAAAGAGCCTAAGGGCCGATCTAAAGAGCCTAAGGGCCAATATAAAAAAGCCTAAAGGCTAACTTTACTTCAAGTTCGAGCAAATCCTCACTCGATCATAAAAGCCCAAGGGCTATCCCAACCCGAGTTCGAGCAAACTCTCACTCGGGGACTATCTATAAAGCCTAAGAGCTACTCAAACTCTAGTTCAAATGGTCATTCGGGTTCCATCGATCTCGGTCGAAAGAACAAAGCCCTGAGTATGGATTTCTTCAAAGGTCTCCCTCTGAGACCGACACTTGGTGCGCTCCTTAGCCCGAACCTAAGCGGTTTCCCTTTGCGGAACAGTTTTAGATGTTTTGGCCATTTTGTTTTTGTGAAGGAAGAATGGAGATTGGAATATTTGATATTTCGGGAGGAACAAGAAAGAAGCTCGTAGACTCAAATCGTTTCTTATCATTTCATTCTAAGAAACGCGAGGACTATCTGTATACGGTAAAAATCGAGGATACCCGATTCTACGGGTTCGAGGGTATGTTTCGAGAGTAAGCCGATATCGAAGCAAGTTCGGGCTTAGAGAATATGAAGACTAAGGGATCGAGATCAGGCTAAATCGACACTACAGTAACAGGATCACAAGATATCCGCGATCGACCACCGATCTCGGCGAGAATCTCGGACCGATAGAACCATTAACGATTAATGATATCAATCATGTATTTCACTTCCGAAATTAGAGTCATACCCCTATTTAGGATTCCTCTGTTATATAAAGAGGAATCCTGTTCATTTGTAGGGGGGGGGGGGGTATCATCACCATTATCATCATACACGAATTATCTCTTACGTTACTACTAAGAAATACAAGCACTCTGCCCTTTTACTTACTCTTAATTCCTCGCTGTTCTTACTGTTCATATTGTTCGTACTATTCTTGTTACTCTTACTGTTCTTGGCACTTGATCTCGAGTCTAATCCAGATCGGGGTCAGTAACTTGCAATTACATGGGTTTGATCCATTTAAATCGTCTAATTCCTTTGTTTATCTAGTTATTTATCAATTGGCATTGAATTAGATCACCTATCCTTATAACCACATTACAAGTTTAGTTGTTACTCGTATTTCGAGGTAAACAATAGCCATTCTTGCATGCCTAAACATGGCTTATAACCCAATTAGTCAAAACTAACTTTTATTGCACATTTAGGAGATTGTATTTACTGCGCTAGATGTGGTTGTACCTTGTCAGGCATATATAGGTATTAGGACGAGGAATCGGGACGTCGATGTGTCTAATTAATTGTTTAACTTAATATAAAATGGGAATATAATTCTTCTTTTTATCTTTTTAATAAATATTATGTTATTGCCTAAATCATTCGTTGGCAATGTTTTGGTGACCACAAAAGAGGAAGTCAGTTTGATATTCTCTTTCCATTATTTTGTCCTTTAAAACATGGTAAAAAGAAGGGCTAATATAAATAATCAAGAAATAAATAAAGGGCACAGAAGAACAAAAAGGCAAAAGGTAAACGTCAAACATTGAAAATAAGTTTGGTGTTGGAAGTTTCGTGGAAGGTGTTTGACAATCAATATCCTACAGCCTTTTGGTCGTGGTATGTCAAATTTCCTCGAATAGAAATTGAACTAACTTCATTATGATGTGAAGACTTCATTATTGATGCCACGATCCAAAATCTCACCAATAATCATGATAGAATCTGACACGCCGACTAAGCGAACTAATCACACAACTAACGAGTAAATAGTAGAAATGAAGTATTATATCAAGTCAAAATGAGATTTTTAGCATAAATAAGTCTACAACCATCAGCAATATGCGAAAGCAGTAATATAACCCCCAGAAGCTGGTATCAACGAGTACACAGGCTCTAAGATTGTCAGAATACAATAGTCTGAAATAAATATAATACTGTTTGAAGTAAACAACAGTCTTAAAACATGAAAGTAAGGTAACTTCAAGGCCAACGAATGAATAGGTTGTACTACCTCGAGTCTCCTTAGCATACTGATGATCTACTCCTCGGCTCTGCTAGTGCCAACACTTGGATCTGCAAAAAAGAATATAAAGAAGTGTAGTATGAGTACAACCGATCCAATGTACTTAGTAAGTATCAAGACTAACCTCGGCAAAGTAATGGAGAAATTGATCAAAGAATACTTACTATCGTAGCTTGAACAGTCCATAAATTAATACAATACAAGAATCTAGCATAAACAACGTAAAAATTGTTAGATACAATTAATAGAGATAATAACATATTTTCAGATAAAGAATGATCAAAAGCTCATAATAGCACACCAAGTCATCTTATAAAAATGATATGCATCATAGAGCATTATTATAAATGCCAAATATATGAGTCTATAAGGTCTATGCATGAATAAGAGTCGTTGTCATTACACTCTTCAAGTGTCCAACAAACCTACACATATAGGGTCCAAGCTACGTACATTGTATGATCGCCTGACTTCGAAAGAACGTATTCAAATCCATATGATGCACATACAACTCACGTACTAATAACAATAACACTTGCACGGACAACTCACTTGCTACAATACACATCTCACACAGACAACTCACGTGCCTCAACCTCAGTCCATATGAGAGTTTTCATATATAGAGTATGTGCATAAACGCCATAAATAACATAAATGATGTATATGGATATAAAAAATTTACATGCAAAGACATGTGCATGTGAACAGTGTGACTACAGCTAGAATAAGTAGGGCATGATGTCACAAATAGCCATTTACAGTCAACAAGCTACAAAAATCCTAAGACATGGTTTCTAGCATAATAAGAGAGCTCTCATAAACACACAAGAATAATAACAAGTCATAAGGAGCATGTGGTGCAAATCCAAAGCATAAAGTAGCCTAAAATTCGCTCCAAGCATGAATAGCCAATGGCAGATGCATATACGCTCGCCACACCGCATATACAATTCTCCCAATATATAAAAACTAATCAAACAAAGTCAATCTTCTAAGGTAAATTCCCTCGAGCCAAATCTAGACAGGTATTTAACTTTGAAAGTCAAATCAATCCTCCAAAATCGCTTTTTCTTTAGAATCACCTTCAACCGAATAAATTCTAATCAAACAATACTCAATAAGGTCAAATAAAATCATATGAATCAATTTCAAACAATAATGTTAATCAATTCCCAAAAAGTCAACAAAAGTCAACCCAAACACACATGATCAAAACTCGAGTCTATGGGTAGATCATGTTTATCCATAAGCCCATGAGTCTAAATTTGTGTTTAATTTTCCATTTGGAGTTTATTTGGATACTCAAAACTCAATTTGGATGATTCTAGTTCTAGGTCTCGAAAACCCTAATTTTCTCTTGTTCAAATCAATATTTTGGTGTTAAATCTAGAGTAAATTCATGTATAAACCATAGATTTAAGTTTAAATTACTTACCCCAACCTGTAGGTGAAACTCGAGCATCAAACCTCTCAAAATAAGCTCCTAAAGTTAGGAAAATAAAAATCATAAAACTCGACCTTATATAGCTCCGAAAAGTTGCTATAAAAAATATGCCCAGGTAACCGCAAGACAAGTCTCCGGGCCGTCAAAATAGAATGTGGGTTGCAGATCCATCGTAGAATGAGCCAGCACTCAAGACTATACTGACAACATTCAGTAAAATGACCATAACTACTTATACAAAAGTCGGGATAACGAACGGTTTGAACCACCAGAAACTAGACTAAAAGCGCTATATATCATCAAAACATCATCATACCAAAATTATTTATATATTTGGAGAAATGCTCTTTTGAAGTGAGTCCATCCGCATAAAAGCCCTGTTTCAGGAACTCAATTCTTTCGGAACTTGCTCCAAATATGTCGAAACTCACCTGAGCCCCTCAAGACTCAATCCAATCATTACTACAAGTTCAAATGCCCTATATCGACTAGTCCAAAGGCTCAAAACATCCACGAAAATATTACAATAAAGAATCATGGCTCAAACCCAATAGAATTTCTCTTAAGTTCTTATTCTTTCATTCTTTCGAAAGAGTGTCCAAGTCACACTTAGACACTTCGGATTACTTTCAAACTTTACACACAATTTCAATTCATCTATATATACATATCCAAAGTCTTGTAACACTAATCGGAGTCCAATAACATCAAGGTCAACTCTTGGTCAAACTTATGAACTCTTAAGCTCTTCAAATTTTCAACTTTCGACAAATAATGTCGAATCCTTCTAGGAATATCCAAAATGAAATTTGAACATACATATAAGTCCAAAATCATCATATGAACCTATGGAGCCTTCAGATCACCCATCCCCGGCCATTAATCCAAAAGTCAAACATTGATCAACTCTTACAACTTAAGCCTTCCAAATAGAAACTAAGTATTCCAACTCACTCTCGAACCCTAAGAAAATAAAATCACCCGTTGCCGCAAGTTGATGTTTTTTTATAATTCCATATTTTTAGTGCATTACTTACGTTTTAGGTGCTTTAATGCTAAACTATACTATATTTGTGCTTAATTGAGTTTATTTTATGTGTGGGTACGTTGAAGACGAAATTGGGAGCAAAGTAGAGATTTTATGTGTATTTTATATACTACAAGAATGAAGTATGATTATTTAATTAGTGGGTATTTAATTACAAAGGAAGACAAAAGTGTAACCAATGCAAAAGAAGACCAAAAAAAAGAAAGAAAGAAACAAGGCAAGGATTTTGGAAAGAAACAAACAAAAACGTGAAAGGAAAAGTTTGGCAGCAAAAATTTTGAATTGAAGGAAACGAAGCAGAAACAACATGCGAGGCAAGGGAATTTGCTCGCCAAAAAGCTTGCGTTGCACAGGCTATTGCGAGGAGGAGCTCGCGTTAAACTTTGCGGCGCGCAGTGGAAAGCTAGCGTCGCTTGGTGTGCAGAGATGTGAGGCGCGGTTTTGCCTCGCGAGGCGAGGCCTGTAGCGAGGATGTTCTGGGTTTTGAAAGCCTATTTTGTCACCTATTTGGTTTTGACTTGGTTATTTCGTTTAGGTCTCTTCCCTACACATATAAATAGTCATTAAACACCATTCTTAGAAGAGTTTTGGCGACCGGAGGCAAGAACATCACGTGGACAACTTGTGGAGGAGAAAATCATCGAGTTCTTCATCCCTTTATTTTTTCTTTGTAATTTGCTGATGCACATTACTTGGAAAATTGTTACTACGATAATGAGTGGCTAAACACTCTAGTTCTGGGGTTGTGATGCAGCCATGAATATTGTTGTTTAACATTGACTTAACTTTGATTACAATTCACTAATATATGGTTGTTTCTTCAATTCTGTGATTAATTGGTTAATTGTCTGGCCAGCAGTTAGGTTCTATTTACTATCTATGCTATGCTTGGAAAAGCTGTGTTTAGATTAGAGAAGAATTGAAGAGAGCACGATTTTAACTCTTGGGGAGGGGGGGGGGGGGATTTATGGTTGGGATAGGAATATACCTAGTCACCGTGCTTAATTAAATATCATAATATTAATGCGTTCTTGATAGATTGATTCCATAGGAATATAGGCGTTAATCTATTTTGAATAGGCGAGTAGTACTTCGGGAGAAGGCTGTGAGAGCAATTGTTCGATTAATTAGAAACCATGAGTGAATTGTATGAAAGGGAGAGTTAATTAGACACAATAGAATTGGTGAATCGATCACAACCCTGGAATATTTGTCTCTACTGAATACACCACAATTATTTTTCTAGTTGATAATTTAGTTACTAATTAGAATTATAGTTTAGTATAATCACATCCTTGAACTCAATTTTGGCTTGACTGAATAACAATCTTGGTAAATTTAGTGGGTAGTTGATACAAGTCTCTGTGAGTTCGACACTCGACTTATCATTTTATTACTTGTACGACCACCTATACTTGCGTGTGCGTTTGGGAGCAACAAGTTTTTGGCGTCGCTGCCGGGGACTTGAATATTGACTACTTTCTAGTTTTTGCTTTAATTGTTTATTTCATAAAGTCTAACGTTTCTTGATTGTTGCTCTGATCTTAGGAACTTTGATTGAATGCGTAGGGTCAGAAGCCAAGACATACTTCAAGGCTTTGACCCCGAACCTGAGAGAACATTTCATAGGAGGTTGAGGGAAGCAAGGGATACAAATAATCTTCAGGCACTCGTTCAATTTCCCGTGAACATGGCAGAGGAGCAACACATGGCTGTTCAGGAGGTGGCGATGCCAGCATTGCTAATGTCACCTCCAGTATTGTGAAGCCCAGAATCACTGGGCACTTTGAGCTGAAACAGAGTATGATCCAGTTACTTCATGGGAATGGACAGTTTATGGGTCTTCCACATGAGGATCCACAACAGCATATCCTGAACTTTCTTGGAGATTAGCGATACTTAGATCACTAACGGGGTCACTCCAGCTATGTGAGGCTCACACTTTTCCCATTCTCTCTGTTGGACGAAGCAAAGTGATGGCTGAAGGCAGAACCAGCTAATTCTATTACATCATGGAATGATCTGGCAAGGAAATTTTTGGCAAGGTTCTTCCCTTCAGGCAAAACTTCAAAAATCAGAAGTGAAATAGTTGCTTTCAAACAGAAAAGGGGGGAGTCTTTATACTCAGCTTGGGTGTCACGCCCCAACATCGGGAGGCGGGACCAGCGCTCAACCGAGTGAATCCGGCCGAGCAAGCCTCATAGACATTTTCTACCAAACTCATTTACGATCAAGGGAAGACATGTTTTCATTAATTAGGCAATAGGAGATCTCATATATATATATATATATATATATATATATATATATATATATATATATATAACTCGTAGAGGGCGTCATATTTCCTTGTGTTTGGGCCCGACCTCATCTTGGGTGGCCATTTGAATTTTGTTTCGAGCTTCTCGAGAGCATAGACCACTTATGTAGGCGATACACACAAATTTTGAGCAGATAACAAGGGGGCATACCTTGATTGTTCCTATGAGTGCCTGATCTTGGCCTAGATAGGCAATCTTCGTAACGAAAGGAGAGAACGGGTTTCCTGACATAGGGTTGGTGTCGTTCCCTGCCCAGCTGTGACACTAGGTGGTCTCTCCTCATACTATCTCTGTGTTCTTTCCTGGGCTCAGATTGTACCGAGGTGAGCCATCGAGTTGGTCCATTGAGGTTGTCGTCACCTGCTCTGACCTCGACACAGTAAGCTTTATGGGTTTTGTCCCAAGTGGTCGGTGGATACTTCATCAGCAAACTCAGAAGCTTTCTGGTCCCCTCGAACCTTCTCTTCTCAACCCATTTTGAAAGTTTTCCACTGCCACCCCTTCAAAAATATTTGGCAAGGTCATCCTTACTTTGTTGAATCGGGCCAGGAAGTCCCTTAGTCCCTCTCCTAAGGATTGCTTAGTGGCGAAGATGTCGTTTACTGCTGATTCAGCTTTATTAGCCCTAATGTGCGTCGTCACGAACTTGTTAGCCATTTCTTCAAATGTTTTCATGGAACAGGCTGGTAATTGTGAATACCATGTCAACGCCCCTCTAGTGAAGGTTTCGCCAAAGTTTTTCAGCAAGATGGAAGACACCTACTCTTTGGTCAGGTTGTTGACTTTCACAGCGGTAACATAGTGAGTCACATGATCTTCGGGGTAAGTCATCCCATCATAGATTCTGAGATATGTGGGCATCTTAAAGGTCTTTGGTATGGCATATGGGGTTGCTTCCTCGCTGTACGGATGTTCCACAAACCTGCCATTGTCCCTTTTTGGTAATAATTTACGGGCACCTGGTATTTTGTCTACCTGTTCTTGGTGCTCTTTCATATGGTCTTTGAGTGCCTTGTTCTCGTTTTCCATTTCCTCCGTTCTTTTCACTACAGCGGTGAAGTTCTTTTCACTACAGCGGTGAAGACGTTGTCACTTGCATTGTCAGTAATAGTATGAGTTTTACCTAGAGTCGGAGGGTCTGGTTGGTCATCCTATTCGTTCCCACGTTGTGCTGCACCGATTCCCGTTGTTTCTGTGGTCGTGCATGGAGCTTTTTTCCTGAGTACACTAACTAGAGTATCATTTAGCCATGCTTCGAGGAGCTTTTTCATAGCAGGTGGCGCCCCTTCTCCTGGCGACGTGGAGGCTCCTTTCTCATTTGGTTTTGTTGTGCTGCAGAAAGGGGCAAGTGACCTCTCTCTCCTAAGGGAGGCAGTGGGAGTCATTTCTTCGCCCTATGTGTCATAGCCTTCGTTGATGGCGTTCATGAGGTTAAGGGGAACGTTATCTGTTGTCCTTGTTCCGTTTCCTTGGTCACCTACTATGGAAGCTTTTGTACGCACAAAAAGAAGAGATAAACTTTGTGGCTGGTTAGATTAACAAGTCACGTGAGTTATGGATCTAATGGAAACTAAAATATTGGCTGAGAAGATCCACACAGACGGCGCCAAACTATTTGAGCCAAAATCTAGGTTTAACAATTAGATTTTCTAATAGAATAGAGTTAATCTTAGCCTATATTAATATTCAAAAGATTGTTTAATTGATTTTGTAACGAGATATCGCAAATACTATTCGAGTAGTAGTAAATAGCAACAGTAAAGCAATATTCAATGGCCCAAGAACAAAGAAGATAGCATTAAATAACGATAAATGATAATGGATGGCATTTATATAAATAAATACGAATGAGTCACCTGAAAAGGATGATGAGCCTTAGAATATTCAGATCCTCCTTAGATCATGGGAGAAAATATAGGGATAGATCTAAGGAAAAGGGTATATTTTGTATGTCAATAACAAAGCAAGAATATTCAGAGAATGTCTATGTGTTATTTTTTACAATGAGTGTCCAATCCCCTATACAATCCTTTCTCTTTCTATCTATAAGGGCACATGGTCCACAAAAATTCTAACTGTACAGATGGGAGGAATATTTCCGAGAATATTCTCTATAAGGTTTTATCTCTAAAACTAGCCGTTACTGCCTGCTAAAGGGCGTGCTTGTCCTCGTCCTTCTGCTGAGTCAACTCGACCTCACCTTCGTCCTTCGTCGGGTCACTTCAACCTCGCCTTCGTCCTCTGTTGAAAACACATCGATAACGCGTGGCAGCCTTCGAAGGCTCTCTTAGTGTTGACTTGTCCCACATATAATTATGATAATTTTTTAGCCCATACTGAACACATGTGCTTTAATCTTAGTTCATATGAGAGTTTTCATATGCAGAGTGTGTGCATAAACGCTATAAATAACCTAAATAATGTATATGAACATAAGAAATGTATATGCAATGACAAATGCATGTGAACAATATGAATACAACTAAAACAAGTAGGACATGATGTCAAAAATAGACATTTACGGTCAACAAGGTACCAAAATCCTAAAACATAGTGTCTAATATAAATAAGAGATTTCACGTAGTCACACAAGAATAACAAGTCATAATTAGCATGTGATGTAAATCGTCAGCAAGGTACCAAAATCCTAAAACATAGTTTCTAATATAGTTAAGAGAGTTCCCGTAGTCACACAAGAATAACAACAAGTCATAAGTAGCATGTGATGTAAATCCAAAGCATAAAGTAACCTAAGATCTACCTCGAGCATGAATAGCCCATGGCACTTGCATATAGCTCGCCACCACGCATATACAACGCACCCAATATATAGCAATTAATCAAACAACATTGATCTCCTAAGGTAGATTTCCTCAAGCAAAGTCTAGGCAAGATACTTACCTTTGAAAGCCAAATTAACCCTCTAACATCGCCTTTCTCATAGAAATCACCTCCAACCGGCTCAATTCGCATCAAATAATACTCAATAAGGTCAAATAAAATCATAGGAATCAATTCTAAATAATAAAGCTAATCAATTCCCAAAAAGTCAATAAAAGTCAACCTGGGCCCACATGATTTAAACCCGAGTTTGGGATTAGATTTAGTTTACCCATAACCCCACTAGTTCAAATTTATGCTTAATTTTCCATTTGGAGTCCATTTGTATACTCAAAATTAATTTGGATGATTCTAGCTCTAGGTCTTAAAAACCCTCAGTTTCTCTTTGTTCAAATCTATATTTTGATATTGAATCTAGCGATAAATTCATGCATAAACTATAAATTTAGGTTAAAATCACTTACCTCAAGCTTGTAGGTGAAACCCTAGCCCCACACTCTCAAAATAATCTCCAAAAATTAAAAAATAAAATAAAAATCATAAAACTCGTCCTTAAATAGCTCCAAAAAGTTTCTGTCAAAAATGTGCCCAGCTGCCCGCTAAACAAGTCTACGGGGCGCAAAAGTAGAATGTGGGCCACAGATCCATCGCAGTAACATTCAAGACTGCACTAACACCCTTTAGTAAAATGACCATTACTCCTATACAAAGTCGGGATGACGAACGATTTGAACCACCAGAAACTAGACTCAAAGGATACAATCTCATCAAAACATTATCATCTCAAAATTCTTATAGATTGAGAGAAATGCTCTTTTGATGTCATGTCATTTGCATAAAATTTCTGTTTCAGCAACTCAATTTTTTCGAAACATGCTCCAAATGCACCGAAACTCACTCAAGCCCCTAGGGACCCTATCTAATCATTCCTACAATTCTAAATACCCTATATAGACTTGTTCAAAGACTCATAATACCCACGAGAATCACAATAAAGAATCGAGACTCAAATCGAGTATAATTTCTCTTAAGTTCTTAAATCTTCATTCTTTCAAAAGAGTGTATCACACTTAGACAATTTGGATTACTTTCAAACTTTACACACAAGTTCAATTCACTATATAGACCTATCTAAAGTCTCAGAACACCAATCGGAGTTCAATAATATCAAGGACAACTCTTGGTCAAACTTATGAACTCTTAAGTTCTTCAAATTGCCAACTTTCAACAAATGGTGTTGAATCTTTCTAGGAATATCCAAAATTCAATCCGAACATATGTACAAGTCGAAAATTATTATACGAGCCTATTGGGACCTTTAAATCATCCATCCGAGATTGTTAATACAAAAATCAAACCTTGGTAAACTCTTACAACTTAAGGCTTCCAAAAATAGAAACTCAGTGTTCCAACTCAATCTGAACCCCACGAAAACCAAACCACCCATCCATGTAAGTTACATATCATCAAATTAACCTACGGGAAGCACCAAATAGGGGGACGAGGTCCTGATACTCAAACACGATCGGTCAGGTCGTTACAATTGGTCAGAAAAAATATTTTATTATTTTCGTTCATTTTAATTAATTTATTATCAAATAGATAACCATCAGGCCAATAGGGTTGGAGGGTCCACCATTGGATTGGATTGACTTTTTATTAACATCAAACAAAACAATTTAATCGATTTTAATTTATCAAAATTAAAATAAACCAATTTATAATACAAGTCTTTTGTCTCACAAGAGTCCTGGTTTATAATATTTCATGGGGCAGGCACAACGCAGATGCTCATTATTGTATTCTTGCCTGCTCGATCATCCATTTGTTTTTTTTAAAAAAAGAGAGAGAATCTTTCTTCCTCTTATTTTCTGGTGTTTTTTTTCCAAGGTAATATGATTTAAAAAATAAATTGTGCAGGAGAATCTCTCCAAGAAACGTGCGTGTTGAACTGTAAAGGTTGCTATTTTACGTAGCAGTTTTAGCTTTATCCAAAAGGATTATCTTTCATCAGATTAAAAAACAAAAAATAAAGGAAAAAATCCAACATTTCGGGGGCTTTTATAATACATAATTTCCACCTACAAAAGGGTTAAAGTGACTTGTCTCCACATCTTCCTTGGTTTCAACAAACCAATATTGTACTGTATTTTTTTCCAACATGAGCAGTGGTGCAGGCTGAAAAACTAATCAAGTTTTACGTCAAACAACCTCTCTATCCTCACAAGGTAGGGGTAAGGTCTGCGTACACACTATCCTCCCCAAACTCCACGGTGTGAGATAGAGGTGGCAAAATGGTTCAAAGAAAACAGTTAACCACCCATATTATCCACTAAAAAATGGGTTGGATAATGCACTTTTTAAAAACGGGTCAAATATATATAAGAACCATATTATCCGTTTAGAAAATGGATAACCAATGAGTAACCAATGGGTCTAACTTTTATATTTATAAAGCATCAAATTAGGAGTTCCTCAAGTTAGGGAGACTAAGAATTCTACCAAAAGTGATCATATACAAGAAGTCATAGATAATATGGGTTACCCATATTATCCGACAGTTAACCCGTTTTTTATCCGTATTAAATATGGGTCAGGTCGGATAATTGATCCTTTTTTCATTATCCATTTTCGACCCGAACCATATCCGACCCGACCCGACCAGCCCGTTTGTCACTCATAGTGTGGGATAATACTAGGTATGTTGTTGTTGTAGTATTTACATCAAACAATATAAATTAATCATGATTAAGTAATACATTGATGTAAAAAATAACATTAATTACAATTAGGTTCTCACTTGTTTTGTTGGTTCAGTAACTCAATGAAGTAGTACATATTTGAAAGACAAAAACAAGGAGTAATAACTGTACACAGAGGTTAATTTCATAAACTTGAAATCTAGTAAATTACTGCACAAGCTCCAAAAGACTCGTCCTACTGGCTGTGTCTCGCCTTTCTCAAAGTTTTAATCATACCCTTTGCAATTTTCCAAAACCAGACAATATTCAGCAGTGCCAAAACAGGAGGTACAGTTAACAAGCTATAGAAGCCCAGTGGATAAACTTTCTTGATCTGAAGAACAAAGTGTAAGAATGTATCGCTTTTCAAAAAAAAATAGGCCTTAAAACAGTACACATTGTGCAAATAGGTATTTACCTGATCAAAATGGGTAAGCATGTGATAGAAAAAGAAGAGAAACAAAACAATCCTCGCAACCTGAAAGCATCACATCAAAAAACCTCGGTTATAAAAATTGAAGTTTAAAAGCTAGCATCAGAAGTTTCTTGGCGACATAAGTTAACAATCAAAAGCTAAAAAAGAACCAAGTCAAATGAGAATAAGAAATACTAATAACAATTCAAGATTTTGCTTTCTCAAACATACAACTAACTTGAAATTTCCATCTATTTTCAAAATTCTTGATTAAAAGATTCATGATCCTATTAATCTTAACTTCAAAGATAATACTTAGTACTATAGTAAGTTTGTAATATTGCTTAAAACCCAGGTGGTTTCTGAAAATGAGGATATTTTGATCTATTAGTCACAAATATAATATTTTTGGATTTCCATCTACAAAAGTCGCTGAATTATTGTTTAAAACAAGATAATCATATCAAACAAACAAAGTGTGTAACTAACATCCTTGTAACATAAACAAGGAGCAAAAAACCTCAAGGCATATGTACTATCCATTTGCAAGGTCCAGGACAGCGTTGATCTTAGGAATTTTTAGCAACACAGACGCAGAACTAGTTGTTACACTTGAACAGAACATAAAAGAAGCAAATGTTCGAGATAGTTAGCCACACTTGTCTTGAGGACAAATCCAAAGTATCTTGTGCATAATAATATTCCTCCACCAAAAAAAGAAAAACAATTTGCCAATTTACGAGCAAAGATGTATACGTAAATTCAAAAAGATCATTTTTTTCTCATATTAATTTGTCCAAAATTGAATAGCCATCCCAGCTTAGCTTCATATAAGTAACATGCTATATCTGCATAATTGCAAGAACAAAGACTGAAGAAAATGTATTGTCATAAACCATACCAGCCAGCCAAAAAATAAAGTTACTCCATTGAAGACGTAGAGCTTAGAGTTCTTTTGACCAGCAACATCAAGGTACCTGCATGCACATATTGATGGAAGTCATTAATGTAGAATGTTTGGTTAAGAAAAGACAAGGAATGGCAGATGCTATTGCTCTTACCATCTTAAATTGACAAACGGAGTAGTACTCTCGGTAAAGAGTACCATAAAAATATATATCTGTGCTTGACCACTTAAAAGGGATTGAACAATTGCAAACATTGAGAGTCCGTGATGTAACACCTGGAGGAGCAAATAAAGATTCAAAGGCAATACATGGATTTCTGATACTTACAGCCACCCCAAGTTATACGATAGAATTATAGAAGAAAATACACTGCTTCATGATGCTTACATACTCCATTCCACCCAAGGCTGGGAAGTAATAGAAAATCATTGCCAAGTCTGCCAGAAAGTAGCCAGTGGAGATCTGTTTCACCATACAAATAACATTAGAGTTGAGAATAGAACATACATCCAGCATAATAAGGCTAGAGTTGAATTAGATGATGGAAGAACGAAGTAGTTCATATGCGAACCCTCAAAAAAAAAACCAAGACAACATTATCACATTTACGTCCTTCAGGGAAAGTGATAGCAGAGTAGTCTTGAGAAAGTAAAGCCGCGATTGTGTTACTACCCTAGGAAACCGAAAACAATAGGAATATGAATTAAGCATTTTGCTCTCCCTACAGTGTTAATAATCAAACTTGTCTAACATACTTCACAATTTGGATAAAACATTTGTTCAGCTAAAGTAATTTTTATTTAAGACGTCAAATCTGACTAACTAACAATATAGAGAAAACATGGCAGCCATTTGAATCTGTAAGCTAAAAGAAAGTCAATGACAGTAGTATTGGCATTAATACCCCGAGTATGGTGTCTGAAAAAGCTGATGTTCTATTGATCATTAAGTCATCTGGAGCACCATCACGGAAAAGATCTGATTCAATCAAGAGATACAGAGAAGCAGCCGCTACAAGGAGCGCATGAAAAGTGGAAAAACCTCTGAAAAGAAGAGAGATTCCTCAGTAAGACACTGACACCAACCAAGATACACAAGCTATATCACTAAAAATGGAAAAGAAAAGATCAAAAATTCACATGAAAGGTAAGATTACTACCTGTTGTTCCATTCAAGTTTCTTTTTGTCATCAAGTTTAATATATCCATTGAAGAACAAAGGGCTTATAGTACCTGTTAATTGATAAACCTTCAACAAAAGAAAATAACACCTTCAAAAGTAAGACGAAGAGCAATAACACATGCTAAAAGTTTGTTTCTGAACTACCATGACAAGAGAAACCTGAAAGCCAAAGAGGCATACGAGTTCTAACTCTTGGCAGAGCTAAGGATACCATTCTAAGAATTGTATATTAAAGCCTCCTCTTTTTCAATTAATAAGCAAAAAACAAATATTATCCAGCGAATGCATTGTAATAAGTACAGATAAATAACATTCGGCTATGTGGCGCGGAGTCTCCAAAACAGTTGTCGCAACCGTGTAGGATCCTCCAACAATACACTATTTTGGTGGATCCGACACGCACCCATCGATATTTTCGAGGAGTCCGAGCAACATAGCCATTAGGTTATACTTTAGGGAATCCAAAACATTCAGCTAACCGTCTACGCCTTCTATAGATTAAATATTATACCAGAAAGCCAAAAGTTGCAAGCAAGAATGTTTACAAGTTTCAATATCAAGTAGGCCATATTTCACTTAATGCATCACATTACACTTAAAAAGGGTCTAGAATCTAAGAGTCAAAAGGAGCAAAAATATGTGAATTTTAACATAAATAAATTCGAAATTTGCACACAATAAGAGCAAGTAATTGCCCAGTTTCACACCCCCCCTCCCCCCCCCCCCAAAAAAAAAGAACCATTATGTGGCTCCAAATATAAGAGGAGACAAAAAAGAAACTCACAATTCTACACATGACGATACCAGCAAAAACAGAAAAGAGCCAGTGTAATTCTTTACTTAGGGTAGCATGACCCGCTATGTTGATCAATCCAAGGGGCAACTGAATAACCAACATGTTTGCTACAATGAAAAACACGAAATATCAAAGACCCAAAACATCAAATCATTTAAAAAAAAAAAAACTTCAATCTTGAACGCAAAAGATTCAAAATACAAAAGCAAGATGGTAAAACCTGAACTGTTGCGCTATGAGTAAAATGCTTAAACCCCCCTTTACAGGAAAGCAAAAGACAACCAAGAATGTTTCAACCGAAAAAAGAAAGAAAAAAAAAGGACTGGATATTGAGATGGTGCGTAATGTTCAAACAAGTGAGAGAATTGACCAATGCTCACGTCCTGATGGCTTAGAGAATTACTTATTACTTAATAATAAGAATAAGGAAAGTTGAAATTTAGGAGTGAAAATTTAATGAGGGAGTTGGGGGGGCCATCCCATGACCATAATTTGATGCTTTGTGGCGTGGAAAGAGACAACTTTTGAAATTTGAGAGGACAGGAATGGGGTCCACGTCTATTCTGAGTTTTATCCCATTTGTACATCACATGAACCGACAGCTCGTCGTTTCTTAGCACACAGGCCACAGCCACTAGTTTTCTTTCTTCTCTTTATTATAAAAACGGAAAAGGGCCTAAATTGCCCCTCAACTATTATATTTGGTCTAAAATTGCGCCCATCAACCTTTGGAGCTAAAAATATCTTTTCAGTTAATTTTTCGGCTCACAACTGCTCTTCTTACTAACAACCCAGATCCGATTATTAATTTTAAGTGACGTGACATTAAACTATTGGCTAATTTAAAACCCACCCAAATTATGTCCAACCCACCCATTCTACTCGACCCATCATCCAAAGTTAGTCAATATTTTCTAAACCCAAAAGCCCCTCCTCATAAAATACAACTGACTCCCTCCTCCTCTCTAAATTAGGGTTCCCCCAATTCTTGTTGCTCCTCGTAAATCACATGGCTGCTCTCTGCTATATCTCTTCCAAGATTCAAGTTGAAGATCAAATATAAAGTCCTATCTTTGTTCAAGTAAGTTTTACTGTTTTTGTTGAATAAACATGGTTAGGGTTTTTAGAAATCTTTCACCTAGTGTTACTTTCGAGTTGTGGGGATTGTTTACTGCCTTTTGATGCTTTTGATGTCATTATTTATTAATTTTGAGGTTGCATATGGTCCCCCTTCACTTTTTGTTGTCTGTTTTTAAATTATTTTTTTGTGTGGATGATAGTAGTTTAGGGTTCAGATGGGCCTTGTTGTCTTCTCATTCTTTATTCTAAGTTTTTGTGTTTATTTTTTCATTTATGGCTGTGGTCCATTAAACTTTATTCTTGTTTGTACATTAGTGTATTAAATATTGATAGATTCCTTCTAACTTTCTGTTTATATAACTAATGGGTCACTTTCTACTTTCTTTTATGGATTGCATGTGACTTCAATGAAGAATGGTTGAAAAGGTGGACTTGGTCTTGAATTATGGGGGCATGTGGGTCTTGAACCCTCAAATAGTGTACATTAAAAAACTAAATCACTTGTTGCAAGCCTGTGATGTGGATTTGCTGTCTTATATAGACATTTGTTCAGAATACATTGAAAAATATGGGTTTAAAAGGTGGAACAACTTCTGATAACAGGACCTTCGGCTAGATACTTTCTAGTTGAAGGTGATTTAGGAATCAGAACACTACAACAACTCTTATCTAACAAGTTTAGTGTGCTTCAATTCTTTTCTATTGATGAGGGTGAAGAACATGTGCCAGCTCCTAGCATAAGCCACCATAATGAACCTTATAGTGTCACAGTGGATGTTGGCATCGATTGTGAGTCAAGTGAGGAAGAGGAAACATATGAACTTGACTCTAGTGATTATGATAGTGATCAATTGGATCTCTTCAGCAAGGAAATGACTAAAGAAGTTAATGACAAACTAGGCAACTATAAAGAGTTGAAATAGGGTATGAGTTTTAAAGATTTGGATGAAGATAAAAGAATTGTGGGGCTTTATGCAATTGCTGATAAAAAGGGCCTTAAAGTTTTAAAGAGTGACACCGGTAGAGTTAGTTATAAATGTGATGTTGGTTGTCCTTTTAGGTGCTTGATATCTAAGCATAATAAAGATCAAGGATTTAAAATTAAGACTTTGAAAACAAGACATAATTGCCAGCCATCATACATGAATAGAAGAGCTACTCCCCAAGCTTTAGCGCACTATTTCAAGAACAAAGTCCAAACTAATCCTAAATATAAAGTGAAAGACATGAGGGTGGACCTGGAGGATCAATTCAAACTTAATGTTAGCTATTCAAAGGTGAAAAGGGTAAAGAGGCTTGTGCTAGAGAAATTGGAGGGTAGCTTCATTGATGATTACAATAGGTTATAGGCATATGCTCAAGAGTTGAGGATAGTAACCCTGGTTCTGATGTGGTGATAAACATATCTAAAGATGCTTTGGCAGAAGGAAAAAGAAGGTTCCTTAGAATGTATATTTGTATCTTTCTTCTGTTAAATTTTTATAAATTGCTTGTAACTATTTTGCTAATGATCTTCTTTTATTGTAGGTAATAAATTTGTTGAAGAACCGTGAGGAGGAATGTATGAATTGAAAGGAGGAAATTAGCCCATATGCCATAGAGCTTTACAATGATTACAGAGTGATTGCAATAGAGTGCAAAGTTGTCTTTAATGGAGATTACGGATATGATGTGGTTGAAGGTAAAGATAAGCATACTGTGAACCTTGAATTAAAGAAGTGTACTTGCAGGGCCTGAAATTTGACAGGAATGCCATGTCCTCATGCCATCAAAGCTTTAATGCACGACAAACAAGATCCATTAAGCGAGGTGCATTGGTGGTATTCAAAGGAAGCTTATATGTTGGCATACATGCACAAGTTACAACCTGTGAGAGGTGAGAAATTTTGGAAAATTGAGCCAGAACATGCAATGGAGCCACCAGAAGTACATAAAATGGCGGGTAGACCAAAGGTAAAGAGAAAAAGAGAAAAGGATGAGGCCAGGAAGAGGGAGGGAGTCTTGTCACCTTCAAGAAAGGGACTTATAATGACATGTGGCTTCTGTGGTACAACAAGTCACAACAGAAGAAAATGCCCTTTGATAACGGTCCTTTTCACATATTTTCTTAACTTACATTTTTTTTAATTCATAATGTTTTCTAATGAACAACTCTTGTAGGCTAATGGTGAAGGAACTTTCCAAACAGTACAAGATGTGCCCTTAACGGTACCCCAAGTCAATCAAAATTCAGATTTTGTCTCCATGCCTACTCCGGGTGTGAGAATGACCTCTCCTGAACATTCAGTTAATTTGCTGGACTTCAAAACACACTTCAACAATCTGTTGCACCTTCAATATTAGCTGATGATGAATATGAAGGTGAAGGTGAAGATGAAGATGAAGAGCCAGATGTGATGCCTAAGGTGATATCTGAAGTTAAGACTAGGCTTCAACAAAGAAAGTTGCATCAAGGACCTACTGGTACCAGGAAGATTGCCTTCAAAGGAGATATAGATGGTGTCAATGTGCCTAATGATCTGCCCTATTCACCAAAGAAGCTCACATGGAAAGGCATATCAGCTATGTCCTCAAGCCAGTTGGTAGCAGAAAAGGAAAAAAAAATTGGAAAACTGAAGACTAAAAAGGCCAAGCATTAGAGTAGTTTCTTTAGTTTAATGACTTCTGTATAAACTTTTGTGTAATGACTTTTGTATAAATATTTGTGTAATGACTGTGAATCAGTTGATTCGATTATTGATTCAGACTTATTGTGAGTTTAATGACTCTATTTTAAACGTACTGTTGCAGCAAGGTCGCTTTAAGCAATGCTCTCCAGTTTCAGTTAATTTTGTTTAACTCTCGTACTGTCTACTTCAATTACTGCTAAACATGCGTAGACTTATTGGAACTTTATCTTTTACTCCAATAGATTGAATGGATTGAATTTGTATTTCACGTGACAAAAGAAAACCAAGAAACCAATATAAAGGAAGAAATGGTCATTAAAATGATCGAGAATGTTTAGCCTACTGGCTCAAAGAATCAGCTGTCATCTGAAGGCAAAACTAAAAATTCAACACCAAGAGCAGCCGCACCTGTGCCTGAGACACAATCTGATTCTCCATGAGTTACTAAAGATTATCTTTCTAGCCATTTTTATCACAGTATACCATCTTAATTCATGTTTAAAAGCTTACTTCACTCTCTCAGTGAACAATATGAATAATTGTAACCTGATACTAGTTCATGGTTTGAGTGGTTAGAGTGTACCAAAGATACTATTTTAAGCTAAACATTTTCTTTTGACCATGCTTCATGGAAATACATTGTACATGCAATAAAGAAAGTGCTCCAACCTATTCAATAGAATCTGTGAAGAGGTTATTGAAATAAAAACAATCTGCAGATTTCCAATCAAGTAGTATCATTAAAGTTGAACCAAAATATGCATATTTCCTTCATTCACCAACCAAAAGAGCTAATTGAAATAACAAAAATTTGCAGATTTCATTCATTTAACAACCAAAATAACCAGTTTAAATAACTAATATCTGCAAATTTCCATCATTGATACAACCAAGACATCATACCTAGACCTAACTAATTCACATAAAAGAAGTATAGAAATATGTAAATCTCTTGGAAGTTTTCATCAACAATCGCAAAATATTAGAGGCCACCAACTTCAGTACATCATTCTGCCCGCTAAAAAAATAGCAAAAATAGTCCATGACCATGTCGCAAGTCTTTTCCATCGCTTCAATTTCTGCTCCAAGTTTGAAAACCTCCAATGATACGTTATTCAAATCTGCAGCTTTACCACCAACCATATCATCCAACATCTTCCTCAGGTAGTTCCTTTCTTGACGAAGGGCATTCAACGAAAGTTTTTGCTTGTGGATAAATATTAACACATGAGGTGGAAGTTCTTCATCGCGCCATTCCCAAAAACGACAACCATTAGTCTCATAATGACGGCATTTACAAAATCTACGACCACCATTCGAAGGTGTTGTAGCAGTAAAATTGTTGGCAATCAATCCGCAATAACATGTACGGTTGTCACCTTGGTCACGAGAAGAAGCAGAAAAAGATTCAGATATTTTAAGCTAAAACGAGGTGGAAAAGTCCAAGAACTCTAATTGGAAGAACTTGGAAGGCAGCAAGAATTGGGGGAACCCTAATTTAGAGTGGAGGAGGGAGTCACTCGTATTTTATGAGGATGGGCTTTTGGGTTTAGAAAATATTGACTGACTTTGGGTAATGGGTCGGGTAAAATGGGTGGGTTGGACATAATATGGGTGGGTTTTAAATTAGCCAATAGTTTAAAGCTACGTCACTTAAAATTAATAACCGGATCTGAGCTGTTAGTAAGAAGGGCAGTTGTGAGCCCAAACATTGACGGGAAGGTTATTTTTAGCTCAAAAGGTGGATGGGGGGAAATTTTAGATAAAATCTGATAGTTGAGGGACAATTCAGACCCTTTTTCTTTATAAAAATAAAAATGCTAAGAAGAAATGTCGTGTTAAAATATTTGCATAGTTTACTCAATAATGTTTTTTTACATACTTGCCTATGAAAAAGAATCACACTCGCATGGGATGTATTAAAAATATAATTAAGTGAATAAATGCTTTTTTTAACAATAGCAACAATTTTAGATGAATGTCACACAATTCGATATAAATTAATTAATAGTATAAAATCTCAACACCATAATGAGTTTTCCAATCCAAGTAAAGTGAAATGTATCATTGTTTATCCGTAAAACGGTACAATTGAATTTGTTACGTGATTTATAGACAAGTGAACTGGTTTGATTCCAAAATGATAAATAAATAAAATATAAGACTTAGCGTTGAAATCGAAAGAAATAGCAAGCCTGGTTCAAGGAGCAAGGCTTCCAAAGACAGCGATAAGAACAGTACTAGACAAAAGATAAAGTTATATTATTCAGCTTGATAGTAAAATGTAGGCCAAATACATAGGCAACCCCTTAAAGTTGTCCTCACTTTTCACTTAAACACCCTATTTTAAGTCCGTTTTATTTGAACACTTTAACTAGGTCTTTACTGTGTCATTTAGACACAAAATTTAGAGGCATCCAAACATAAAAAGTGCGTGTAATTCGCACAGCAGCGTGACGAATAAGACGAGGACACGTGGATTTACTCATTGTCATCTTCCCCAACTATCACTCATCGCTAGAAAATCATTTTCGACCATTTCTGTCCAACTCAATTCTAGGCCAAATCAAGAAATTCCAAACAATGAAGATTGTTCTCCACCTCCGGATCTAACTTTTCACAAATTGTTAGACCATCCCACCATTAAAAACATCAGCTCCGACATTCTACAGAACTCCGATGAGCTTCAGTTAGCCGGAAATTGAGTTTCAGTCGTCTAGATTGAACATAATCAATGCGAAAAAACATAGGTACCCCCTTCCTTCCGTCTTCATCTGCAAAAAGGAAAAAACACAGGTACTGATTTAGGATTTTCAGATCTGGGGAATGGAGATTTTGATGAAGATATGACCAAACAACGGAACATCCATAAAAGCAAACTATAAGGAAAAGAAATAGACCTTGCAAGTGTAGACATGTGATTTTCGACCCTCCCCAAGATTTTTTTATTTTAGCATGTAAATATTTAATTTAGGCCTAATATCTTTATTTCAACTAATTTTGACTCTTTTACTTTATTTCTTCACAAAAATGAAAATTACAAAAATATTTTGGTTTACGTATCTTTCAAAATTTAAATAAAAATGTACAAAAATAATTGCTAATTTTATCCATTTTGGTACATATGCTAAGGTTAACTAGTAAGTTTATAGATTTTTACTTCTTAGGAAATAGAAAGAATTAAGCTTGGGCTTATTGATTTGTCTCTCTTGAATTTAAGTACTCTCCTAGCCCAATTTCGAGCCCAAATTCGAATAGCCCATTCTCCTTAACCCTAAGCCCCTTCCCATAAATACATAGACAAAGCTAAAGAAAAGGGAGGAGCAAAAAATAAATAAAAAGGGTCCTAAGGACCTAAGAGCAAAAAATAACCTAAACCTAGAGTTCTAGACCTATACAAATATAGACCTACGCCTAAAATCTAAAGGGGGATCGAACAAAAAAGACCTGAAGTGCCGTTTCCACGACCCCCCCTCGTGTCGTCTTCTCCAAGAGACCCCCCTCCAAATGCCAACAACAGACACCCATCAGCAACCACACCACAACAAGCCTTCTTCTTCTTCTTCACACCTTAAGGACAACCAAAAAACCCTATAGAATAAGCAAAACCCTAGGACTTCTACACTCAAACCCGCCGACCACCCCTGACCTCGACCCCTCTGCCATCTCCTTCGCTCGAGCCGCTGCCTCGCCGGAGTTGATCGCCGGCGAGTGACGAAACTGACCACACACACACACAATGAAAAAAAATAAATAAACGAAAATCTGGACAGAAAATTTGGACGAAAATCTGGACAGAAAATCTTGGATTTGAACATAGTTCTGAAGTGTTTAGGCTGATAGAGCAAAATAATTTCAGTTTAGTCTTCTTCTTGAACATAGAAACCAGAAAATGCGTTGATATCTTCGTGCGATTGGGTCCCGGTTTCAAGCCTTCGTCTTGTTTTTTTTCTGATTTGGAATGGTTTTTTTTCGATCGGTGGAGTTGTTGTTTGAGGGCTGTAATCTGCCGTTCGAGCCCGGAGTTGAAATCCGTTTGAGGTCACCGTTCGGGTTTTGGTTGAGGTTTCAGATCGTCGCTTTCAAATCGCGTTTTTGGGTTAAGTTTTCTTTGCAGTAGATGTATTGTATGCTCCTGTTGATCTTTTGGTGGAAGATTGATGTATTAATGGAATTTTGAAAGGAAAATTGCCCACTATGAAATAGCCTTTGCGTTTCCAATATTACATATGAAGATTCGATCGTTTATCATTGAGCTCGAGTTCTTCACTATATTAGGCATGCTGGTTCAAGCTTTGTTATTAAGCTCGCATTGGGATTTTAATCGGAATGTGCTTGGGTTTGTCGGTTCATGGTAGTTCCGGTTCGAGTTCAAGGATTACGTTCAGCTTCTATCTAATTAACGTCAAAAGGTCCTCGCGCTCACTGAGGTTCAACTTTTCAATCCTCTACTCATTTTATTCTAGCTTAATGTTAATTGTGTGGTCGACGATATGATTCCGTTGTTTGTGTAGTTGTTCTTCATAGTTTTGAATTTGCTCGCTCGGTTATCTGCTCGTGTTTACTCGAATTGGTTATAGCTGAACATGATTCTGTCACAGTATAGAAATTGGGTTACTATTCATCAATTGAACTACGTCAAATTAGATTAAAGGGGCTCGGATGTGCATTTCATGTGACCCTGCCATAATTTTGAATAATAATAATGAAATAAACATGTTACTAAAATCCAGGGGTGCATTTCATGTGACTCGGTTCTAATTTCCAACAAGGTTAAATAGAACGTGTCGTGACTCACGGGTGCATTTCATGTAGCGTGGCTTGCGATGTATTTTGAATAACCTTGAATTTTCCTTTAATAAATAAAAGCGGTTCAAAAGTTAAAAATGCACATAGGTTTAAAGGTGTTTTACAATCAGATAATTAGGCCAATAATAACAGTTGAGCGACCGTGCTAAAACCACGGAACTCGGGAATGCCTAAGACCTTCTCTCGGGTTAACAGAATTCCTTACCCGGATTTCTATGTTCGCGGACTATAAAACAGAGTCAATCTTTCCTCGATTCGGGATTTGAACTGGTGACTTGGGACACCATAAACTATCCCAAGTAGCGACTCTGATTTAATATAAATAATCCCGTTTCGATTGTCACTTAAATTGGAAAAAACTCCCTTATACCCCTTTCCGGGGGTAGGAAAAAGGAGGTGTGACAGCTCTGGCGATTCTGTTGGGGAAAAGAACCCAGAACTTTTGGTTCAGGATTCAGAATTCGAGCTTAGATTATCTGTTATAGTTGGCTTTTGTTTATTATCTGATTTTTACGTGTTTGAGCCTAATGTGCTAAATGTTGCTTTTTACCGCTTTGATATTGCTTGAATTGTATATAAATAGTTACGAAACCTTCCTCTCTTTGAGTCTTCTAAATCATCTGGGAAGTGTGCACTTTGTGTGACTTCTTTTCTGTTAGAGTCATATCCCAATTTTAGAACGAGGTTCGGACAAGTTGCAAAGCCGGTGAAGCTTCTGTATTCCAGGTACGCTGCCCCCCCGGCTCGAGCTGTCCGCTCGGGTAAGCCAGGTCTAGAACAAATAAACCCAGGTTTTTAAACTTAGAATGACATAGCCTCATGCCGGATCCCTAATAGGAACGCTTGTTTGCATCACGTGCATCTGACTTTGGGGACTCAACACAGGGGTTGGGTCCGTCTGGGACAGGTGTACCCAAAATAATAGACCATCTTGATGCATCCTATGTGCTACATGTTGCATTTTTTCAAGGAAAAAATGGTCACTTGGCGGACCAATGATAGTTGAGGGCAAATGAAAAAAAAAAGAAAAAAAATGAGAAAGAAAAGAGGGTGAAGTGTTAAAATAAAGCAAGTAGGGCCCAGTTATGTTTTCTTTCACATTTCTGTTAAGAAAAAGAAAAAGAAAAAGAAAAAAGAACATGAAAAATTCAAAAAAAAAAAAAAAGATTTTGCACTTTTTCATCATTTTTCGAACATCAAAAAATCAAAAAAAGGGGCAAAAAGAAAATCCAAAAAGAGTTTACATGTTTCATCATTTTTCAAAAAAAAAAAGACAAAAAAAAATATATTTTTCTCTACATTAGTTATTTTTTTTAATTCTTGCCCGTATCCAATCTTCCCGAACTACGCATACCTGATTCTCGTCTTTCGGGGCGTGATGCGTAGGCAACCCACATAGGGTCCGGTCTTCCTAGTAAATCTTAGGTTCCTGGCTTTGCGAGGCCTTAGCTAAATTTTGCGCTTCTAGCCACCTTTTGGCCAAATAAGCCATTTTGCAAAATAGCCTCAATCATGTCTTGCATGTGTCTAATAGGGAGTGTTATTATCTCACATAGTGTTGGTTAAAGTTTTTTCATACATGTGTGGGTCTATTTACCGGAGTTTGAGCATGGCAGACGCCCCAGGACCATCCAGTCAGGATCACTCGTTCAGGAGTTTGCTTGAGGAGATTTTCTTTATGTTTTTAGTTTGTTGTTCTTTTTATGTCAGCTTTTACTTTCTAGTTTTGTACGGTAATGTCGAGTCTTTTGTTATTGTATTTCCTATTTTGTATTAAAAAAGATGTGCAATAAATCAAAAATCCAAAAAAAAAAGATTTTGCGTTTTTATATCTCCGTTAGAAGTTTTCTTTAGAATACTAATTCTAGGAATTAAAAAAAAAAAGAATTTCATTTGAGGTGGTTTTTCCTTTAGGCAATTAATATCTAGAACTTAAAATAAAAATTGTTTTTATATTTCCTTTAGTATATCAAGACTAAAATTCAAAAAAATCCAAAAAGATTTTTTTTTGAGGTTCTTCTTTATGAATTAATGAAAAATAATAAAAAATCCCTGGCTTCCGAG
>NW_017671525.1:50941-102756 GCF_001879085.1 Nicotiana attenuata
TTCAAGCAAAAGCAGTAAAGAAGAAAAGAGAAGAGAAAAGAAAAGGAAAGAATGGAAAAGAGTGAAAAGAAAGAAAAAGAGAGAAAAAGAGACAAAAAGAAGGAAAAGAAAGAAAAAGAAAGAAAAAGAAAAGAAAGAAAAAGAAAAGTAAAAAGGGAAAGAAACGAAAAAAAGAGAAGTAACAACCACAAAGCAGTTCCTATGCCATGAACTACGTTTGACCTGATTCCTTTTAAGGATACGTAGGCAGCCTCACGGTTCGGTCCCATCAAAATAAAAATTCAAACGTCCCCAAACAAAGAAATTGGGGCAGAAAGTTGTGGTTGTTGTAAGAAATCTGATTCCAAGAGTTGTAATTTTGAACCCATTTGAGTTATTTTGAGCCCTTTGATATTCTTTCTTTCTAACCCTATCCAAAAGCCCACATTACGGTCCAAAGAAAGAGCTTCCGATCGTTCTTCGAGAGATGCCAAGTCGAGCAAGTATGGGTGCGATTCATATCAGGGGAAACACTCCGGTCTAAGCAGAGAAAATGAAAAAAATGAGAGAGTCTTATTGGTGAAAACCCTCACGAGCACTGTAAGGCGATGGAAAGATGAGAGAAATTACAAATGAGAGAGTCTTATTGGTGAAAACCCTCACGGTTATCGTAAGGCAATGGAAAGCTGAGAGAAAGTGAAAAAATGAGAGAGTCTTATTGGTGAAAACCCTCACGGGTACCGTAAGGCGATGGAAAGCTGAGAGAAATTACAAATGAGAGAGTCTTATTGGTGAAAACCCTCACGGTTACCGTAAGGCAATGGAAAGCTGAGAGAAATTACAAATAAGAGAGTCTTATTGGTGAAAACCCTCACGGTTACTGTAAGGCAATGGAAAGCTGAGAGAAATTACAAATAAGAGAGTCTTATTGGTGAAAACCCTCACGGGCATCGTAAGGCGACAGTAAGTTGAGAGACAAACAAATGAGAGAGGTTTGTTGGTGAAAACCCTTCAGGGCACTACAAGCCGAACAAGGTCTGTGACTTGGCGAAGAAATTGGGTTATGGAAGTCCCAAGGCATCAGGTATGGTAACTGAAAGTTGATTGGTTGAATAAGGTGGGCTGATTAATCCGAAATGCATGTCATGATCATTGGTACCAGCTACTCCTATCAGATAAGTCTCTTTTCCTTTTCTCCCTCAAACGGTCATCCAATTTTGGATTTTCTTCTTTATTCCTAACTCTCGAAGTCATTGCATTTCATTTCTTTTGGGTTTATTTCTCTAAGGTTTTTCCAATGTCAGCCTTGTTTAAGCAAGTAAGAAAGGATTTCAAAGCTTACTACCAACCTCCAAATTGCACAAAGCAAAGTGCGGCCAAATCATACCAGAGATAGCATGATGCAAAGTGAAAATAAGGTGTTAGTAAGAGCTCCATGGGGCAATGGTTTGGGAATCTTGTGGGAGATACAGAAGTTCAGGTAGAAAGGTCAAAAATGTAAAAAAACGGGTTAGGTATAGAGCACTCGGATCATTCGGGGTCCTACGGTTGAGATTCAGTCAGAAAGTCAAACAATTCTTGGCCAGTTCAAAGCAGCCAGTTAGAGCAAAGCACGACAATGGGGGGCCACCTTCAGCAAGAATGCCACAAACTAACCACCACGTTTTTCAAACTGACAAGACTTTTCTTTGATTGAAACAGGGGCAGAAAATTTCGTTTGTTTCGGAGAAACCCTCCGTAAGGAAAGTAAGTGCCAAATAGGCTCGGCAGTAAGCTCCAGTATCCTCTTGGATAACAGGATTTAGTAAGTTTCGAGGCCCTCGTAAATGACAAGGCCTGATGAGAGGTCTACTTTTGGGAAATGTAATTTGGCATTTAAGTTTTCACTTTTGAAATGAGGCTTGGTTTGAAATTTTCAGGATAAAGGAATTTAATTTAAAATTTATTTTGATAACAAGAATTGATTAACACTCATAGATGTTCCCAATATCACATTGGGGCAGAAAAATTTCTTTTGTTTTGTGTATTTTGTTAAAATTAGGCGCCCACCTGGAGAACAAGGGAATACAGTTCAAGTTTTGGCAATCAGGCACCCACTTGGAGAACAAGGGAATACAGTTCAAGTTTTGGTAATCAGGGGCCCACCTGGAGAACAAGGGAAGATAGTTCAAGCTTCGGCAATCAGGCGCCCACATGGAGAACAAGGAAATATAGTTCAAGTTTTTGGTAATCAGGCGCCCACCTGGAGAACAAGGGAATACATTTCAAGTTTTGGTAATCAGGAGCCCACCTGGAGAACCAGGGAATACATTTCAAGTTTTGGTAATCAGGCGCCCACCTGGAGAACAAGGGAATACATTTCAAGTTTTGGTAATCAGGCGCCCACCTGGAGAAAGAGGGAATACATTTCAAGTTTTGGTAATCAGGCGCCCACCTGGAGAAAGAGGGAATACATTTCAAGTTGTGGCAATCAGGCGCCCACCTGGAGAACAAGGGAATACATTTCATGTTTTGGCAATCAGGCGCCCACTTGGAGAATAAGGGAATACAGTTCAAGTTTTTGGCAATCAGGCGCCCACCTGGAAAACAAGGGAAGTCAGTTTCAAGTATTGGCAACAGGCGCCCACCTAGAGAGCAAGGGAAGTCATTTCAGAAATCAATTCAAAGTTAGAAGTAGAAGAAGCTCGTGGAAAGAATGCGAATCAATAGTCCGAGATGATCAACAGAAGTAATCTCAATCCAGAATAAAAAAGAAAAACAAAAAAGAGAAGAAATAAAAGGGAAGTGAATCCGAAATGAAGAAGCTGAGACAAGAGGTGAATTTCTCAAGACATGACTGAAGTCACAAGCATGATGTGTCCGGTTTTGATCCGAAAAGCTGAAGAAGAATGAACTAGCACCTGCAACTAGCGAGCGTCAAGGTTGAGATCTAAAGTCTGCATGAAGAACCATTCAAGACTCAAGATCAAGCTTCAGAAGACATATAGATAGGGATCTTGTAACTCATAGTTTCAGGTTTAGTTAGTCTTTTTCATTTTTTGATTTTGATGTAATAACAGGACCGCGGACTGGAACCTCGACCGAACAAACCTCACCGGCTCTCCACCTCGGTATACTCCATCATCTCACTCACCTCTGAACTACACGTGGCCTGATTCCTTTATAGCCAAGGATATGTAGGCAGCTCAGATACCAGGGCTTGGTCACATTCTCCTTTCTTTTAGCTTTTGGTCTCTTTAAATAAGGGTCGGGTCAAAAACTTGTATAGTCGTTCTTTGTCTGAAAACTCTTCGCATCTCCAGTCAAAGAGGGGCAGCTGTAGACATGTGATTTTTGACCCTCCCCAAGATTTTTTTTATATTTTAGCATGTAAATAATTAATTTAGGCCTAATATCTTTATTTTAACTAATTTTGACTCTTTTACTTTATTTCGTCACAAAAATAAAAATTACAAAAATATTTTGGTTTACGCATCTTTCATAAATTTAAATAAAAATATACAAAAATAATTGCTAATTTTATCCATTTTGGTACATAAGCTAAGGTTAACTAGTAAGTTTATAGATTTTTACTTTTATGAAATAGAAGGAATTAAGCTTGGGCTTATTGATATGTCTCTCTTGAATTTAAGTACTCTCCTAGCCCAATTTCGAGCCCAAATTCGGATAGCACATTCCCCTTAACCCTAAGCCCCTTCCCATAAATACATAGACAAAAGCTAAAGAAAAGGAAGGAGCAAAAAATAAAATAAAAGGGCCCTAAGGACCTAAGAGTAAAAAATAACCTAAATCTAGACCTATACAAATATAGACCTACGCCTAAAATCTAAAGGGGGATCGAACAAAAAAGACATGAAGCGCCGTTTCCACGACCCCCCCCTCCCCGCATTGTCTTCTCCAAGAGACCCCCCTCCAAACGCCAACAACAGACACCCATCAGCAACCACACCACAACAAGCCTTCTTCTTCTTCTTCACACCTTAAGGACAACCAAAAAACCCTAGAGAACAAGCAAAACCCTAGGACTTCTACACTCAAACCCACCGACCACCCCTGACCTCGACCCCTCTGCCATCTCCTTCGTTGGAGCCGCTGCCTCGCCGGAGTTGATCGCCGGCGAGTGATGACACTGACCACACACATACACAAGGAAAAAAAATAAATGAAAATCTGGACAGAAAATTTGGACGAAAATCTGGACAGAAAATCTTGGATTTGAACATAGTTCTGAAGTGTTTAGGCTGATAGAGCAAAACAATTTCAGTTTAGTCTTCTTCTTGAACATAGAAACTAGAAAATGCGTTGATATCTTCCTGCGATTGGGTCCCGGTTTCAAGCCTTCGCCTTGTTTTTTTTCTAATTTGGAATGGTTTTTTTTCGATCGGTGGAGTTGTTGTTTGAGGACTGTAATCTGCCGTTCGAGCCCGGAGTTGAAATCCGTTTGAGGTCACCATTCGAGTTTTGGTTGAGGTTTTAGATCGTCGCTTTCAAATCGCATTTTTGAGTTAAGTTTTCTTTGCAGTAGATGTATTGTATGCTCTTGTTGATCTTTTGGTGGAAGATTGCTGTATTAATGGAATTTTGAAAGGAAAATTGCCCATTATGAAATAGCCTTTGCGTTTCCAATATTACATACGAAGATTCGATCGGTTATCTTTGTGCTCGAGTTCTTCACTAAATTAGACTTACTGGTTCAAGCTTTGTTATTAAGCTCGCATTGGGATTTTAATCGGAGTGTGCTTGGGTTTGTCGATTCATGGTAGTTCCGGTTTGAGTTCAAGGATTACGTTCAGCTTCTATCTAATTAACGTCGAAAGGTCCTCGCGCTCATTGAGGTTCAACTTTTCAATCCTCTACTCATTTTATTCTAGCTTAATGTTAATTATGTGGTCGACGATATGATTCCGTTGTTTGTGTAGTTGTTCTTCATAGTTTTGAATTTGCTCGCTCGGTTATCTACTCGTGTTTACTCGAATTGGTTATAGCTGAACATGATTCTATCACAGTATAGAAATTGGGTTACTATTCATCAACTGAACTATGTCAAATTAGATTAAAGGGGATCGGGTGTGCATTTCATATGACCCTGCCATAATTTTGAATAATAATAATGTAATAAACATGTTACTAAAATTTGGGGGTGCATTTCATGTGACCCGGTTCTAATTTCCAACAAGGTTAAATAGAACGTGTCCTGACTCACGGGTGCATTTCATGTAGCGTGGCTTGCGATGTGTTTTAAATAACCTTGAATTTTTCTTAAATAAATAAAAGCGGTTCAAAAGTTAAAAATGCACATAGGTTTAAAGGTGTTTTAAAATTAGATAATTAGGCCAATAATAACTGTTGAGCGATCGTGCCAAAACCACTGAACCCGGGAATGCCTAATACCTTCTCCCGGGTTAATAGAATTTCTTACCCGGATTTCTGTGTTCGCGGACTATAAAACAGAGTCAATCTTTCCTCGATTCGGGATTTGAACCGGTGACTTGGGACACCATAAAATATCCCAAGTGGCGACTCTGATTTAATATAAATAATCCCGTTTCGATTGTCACTTAAATTGGAAAAAACTCCCTTATACCCCTTTCTGAAGGTAGGAAAAAGGAGGTGTGACAGCAAGGACGGTTTTTGATGATGATATGACCATTCTTACGAATAATACCAACTTGTTGAGGATATGTATTTGAAGCTCCGACTTCGGCCTTTGATTCGAAGTGGTGCTCTTCGTCCGAGATGCTTGGTTTGATTTTTTTTTGTTTACACTTCACAGGAAAGAAATAAGGAGAATAGCATCCTAAACATAATACTGTTGCTTGTCGCCTCTTTGGACCTGGCCGGAGTTCTGACTTTTCCGGCGACCTCGTTTGTGTGCTGCTTGACAAAGAATAGGAGGAAAAAGAAAGTAAACAAATGAAAATAGAAATACTAATCTCTCATGCTCGGGAAAATAGTGTAATACACGCACTATGCCACATCATCAAATTCTGTCTAAATGACACAGTAAAGACCTAGTTAAAGTGTTCAAATGAAACAGACTTAAAATAGGGTGTTTAAGTGAAAAGTGAGGATAACTTTAAGGGGCTGCCGATGTATTTGGCCTAAAATGTAGCATATGTTTTGCCAGAGATTTCGTGTCCACAATGGTTGTTGAAGCTCTTATTTATAGCTTTACCTTGGGAACAAGATCCTAGGATCAAGCCCCTCTTAAATGAAAATAATGGGGTCATTGATGAATATGTAATGGCAGGCCATGAATGCCAAAATTCTCCGCAATGACTGCGTATTTAATACTGAGTAATATTCTTCATTAAATGTCATCTGATAACAAACATTCATTTGTACCCTGAACACGTGTTACCCCACGATTTAGCAATATTTTTTGCCGGTTCTCGAGATAATCATGACAAATATTTTAGCTGCTTATACCTTTACTTATACTGATCATTCTTCTTCTTTCACTTCTAACAACTTCATAAGCTTCCTTAACTTCTTTCCACTTAGCTTCCTTCTGCTTTCATCTCTCTTTGATCTCCTTCAAAAACTCTACCATCTTCTTATCATTATGGTTTCTTCTACTAATTCTTCCAAGAACTCTGGTCTTCTCTTCGGTGGGGGCTTGAAGAGGAGCAAAGATAAATTAAAGAGGTTCATGTTGGTGCTGATCCTCCCACGGTGAGCACCATCATACCTAATATCTGAATATTGCCAAAAATTTCAAAGAGAAGTTCCCCACTTCAAACCCCTGAACTTGGGCTGTTGGTAAATACTCCTCTTCTATTTCGCCCTTCCAGTATTCCTGCTATGAAAGAGGAATGTGACTTTCATGCCCTAAACATCATTTCTCCTGATCTGGTGGAGCGAGTAACCTTCACTGAGAAGGGTTTCACGTACGTTTACACGTACACCTTCACTTTGGGCCTATTCTCATTGAGTAGAATATCAAGTCTGCTTGGCATAAGTAGGCCCCTCTGTGTGGCGAACGGTGGCTAGTCTACAGCCGCTATGCATGGAAATGAAGGAGCCCCTCAGCTTGGCTCATATGATGAACCTCTACTCTCCCAAATCTTCTGTGGGGGAGTAATAAACTTCAGGAAGCATGGCCACTATGTTTTTCTTACCAACATGGATGACGACAATGATCGTGGATGGATGGAGCGGCTTGTTGTCATTGCTACCAGAGATATCATCCCGGCCAGAACTCCATCTTTCCCCATATCCAGGAATCGTTCACGTAAGCTCAAAATTTACCTCTTTCTCTGAAAAAGATTATCCCATGTCATTGTTAACCTTTTTTCTTTCGTTATTTTAGCTACTCGGTGGACAACACCAAGGGTTAAAGGCCTGGATCGATGGGTTCAGAAGATTCTGGACATCACTACACCAGAGACCCGCTAATGGAAGGAGTTGGCGCCCAAGTACAGGTTGAGGGCCAAGAACCATAATAAACTGAATCTTCCTTCGTTCCACCTTTGTAGTAAGAAAACCTGCTAATCGTACCTTTTTGTTTGATTCAGGTCTCCCGCAGGTTTATGTTTCCTGCCCTGAGGAGGATGTTTTGGTCGATCATGCAGAGGCTGCAAGGTTGTTGCAGGAGGCTCTCACCGGACTGGTGCCCTCGGGCATGCTTCCGATGCAGGTACTTCTTCTCGAAGTCCTTAGCTAGAGAATAAGCAACCAAAAAGTCGCATTCTTCCTCCGCCGGGGGTAAAAATAATAAAGTAAGAAGTCCATGACCAAGCCAGCCACAACCACTGTTATCATTGACGATGATGGGGAAGCCAGTGATGAAGAGGCTTCCTTCAAAGGAGACATTGATCTTCATTAGCTCAACAGAATACTCAATCTGGAGATCTTAGAACCCCAACCGAGGGCAATGTCCGAGCACTCTAGGGAGAATTAACTTAGTGGAGAATGTTGATTCTCCCTTTTCGGTCCTAGTTGCTACTTCCGGTACTATAAGGTCGAGTACCGGGTCTCTTCTACCTTCGGTTGGTGAGCAACCAACAAACAACACTACCTCTGCCGCCACTGCTTCTCAACCTAAAATGCCATCTGATTGATCTCCCTCCACATCGGCCATGCCTTCATCACCAGCAACTGCTACATCTCTTCCGCTGGCCATAGATGCCCGAGAGGAAGATATCCCTCCTCCCCAATCCTCTGACCATGGAAATTTAGGGAACAACTATTCACCCCCTTCTGCAGATCCCCAAAGTAGGATGAGTGTCTCTCTCTTGGTTTCGAAAGAGTGTCATCTGCTATCTAGGCCGATGGAGCTCACCAATTACCTAAAGCCGCTGGCTTCAGAGAAAGATAAGAAGAAAATACACTCTCTTTCAGGGGAGTGTATGTTAAATAACTCCATGCATAATGTAGTTGCGGTATTGTACTTTTTCTTTTTACTGCTTGTTTCTATTCGTTTGTTACAACAGGGTTTTTGACTTTGATATTTGTTTTACATGCCAACTTTCTCGCTTCCGAGGGTCTTTAGAGATTGATCCTTGATAAAGAAGGACCAAATATCAGAGCGAGATCAACTGTTGGCCGAGAGGAACTAAGTCGACGCACGCCTCACAGTGTTAAAAGTGAAGGCTGCTGAAGCGATCGAGCTTGAGGCCCGACTGCAACAGAGTGAGCAGGATGTGATGGCTCACAGCCAAGAAGCTACTCAGCTTCATGCATAACTTCAGGATGCAAAGGCTAAGTGGGTTGAATCTCAAGATGCTGCTCTTGCTGCTACTGAGCACGAGTCTACCTCCATCGTAATTTGGAGGTAGGTTTGAACTCCAAAGCTGAAGAGGCTGCTGCTGCCGAGGAGTAGCGGGTCGGGGTGGAAAATAGGTATAAGAAGATCATGGATCAATATAAGGTTCACATAACCACAATCCGTGATCTCGATCTTAGCCTTACTGCCATGAGATCCGAGCGGGAAGTCCTATTGACCGAGGTTGATAGGCTTAAAGCAGAACTTCAGCACTAAGGGGATTCCCTCATTATTGAAAACACATACTCTATGTACCATATGAGGAGGAAAACCTTGGAAGAGGCCGAAGCAAGCGTTATTGATATTGACAATGAGATTGCCAAGGCTCGAATGCTGGAGTTAACTGCTCTAGAACGTCTGCCAGCTCAGCCTGATGCAACTGACTCTTCTAGTCCTGGTTCAGAGTTTTCGGGAATCGAGGAGGAACTTGAAGAGAATGATGACGAAAGCCGAGATCCTACGCCAACCGCAGATCCGCCCACTCTCTCGGGGGCATATGTGCCTCTCTCCCTCCGAGTTCTGGTGGCAACGAAGTTTAGCCTTTTTGCTTTCTTTTCTTTTGCTATTTTCTTTTTGTATTTTTGTACTTATGTCTCTTGGCATGTATAAATAAAAAGGACCTTCTGCTAAGTATTGCGCAAAGTTTATTTCTTTTCCGTCGAATTAAGTAAGGCTTCGGGTGTGTTTTCTTCCGATAGCTTTTGGGTTCCGAGAATAATCTCTTCCGGAACCAACCCTTTACAATGAGGGTTTCATAAGAGAGAGCCCTATCATGTTTACAGTGCTCTTGAAGAGGACTTCTCCTGTTCTTCCAGCGCTAGCATTTGAAGTTTTTAGTTAACTTTCAAATGATAAAATCAATTCATCGTTTGGACAAGAAACAAGACAAAAATAAAAGGACTTCATTTTATTGCTTCTATCTTCAGAAGTACATAGGCATTTGTTTGCTAAAAGGAAAAAAAAGTGCCAATACATGTGGCTAATTTGTACAACTTATTTTTATGGGGCTAGCTGTGCAGTCTCTGGTCCCGATGAGATATTATTGTTCCCAAGTCTCGTAGTCCCGGTATTCGTGGCAATTAGGTTTCCGTATTCTCATACTATCCCCCCAGTGTTCGAATGCAAAAAATTCGAATTGGAACACTGGAAGTCTTGCTCTTTTGAGGAAAACACTAGTGAATGGCTGGATAATCTTTTGTTTGATGGCAAGCTTCGTTTCCCATTAGGAACTTTGCCATTAAGCCAAATATTATCTAACCAACCCTTAGTGTCTTGTTGTTTCAGTGCCTTGTCATTTAAAGATCTTAACTTTTCTGATGATGCTCATTTCGTAGTATGCTTTCCGTTGCTGCCTCATTAAAAACCTTGCCAGAAAAACCCAATTGAGATTAAAATTGGTCGGAATGAAAATGTGTGCAGTACATACTTTCAATATAAGAAGGACCCATCAACAGTAATACCTTTTGAGGTGAGTCACTTTCCAGTTGCTTGGCAATTTTACTCCATCTCGATTCTCTAGTTTGTATGATCCTTTTCCGGTGACAGTTGAAACCCGATAGGGGCCTTCCCATGTCCGATCCAGCTTTCCCGTGTTGAGCTCCCGGGTATTCTGAGTCACTTTCCTCAAAACCAAGTCTCCCATTTTAAAGTAGTGGAGATTGGCCCTCCAATTATAGTATATTTCCATCCTTTATTACTAAGCCACCATTCTTATGTGCGCCAAGTCCCTGTGTTCATCAAGCAGATCCAGTTTGACCAGCAATGCCTCATTATTTGCTTCTTCGTCCGCCTGGAAGTACCACAAGGTTGGTTCTCCTACATACACCAAGATCAGAGCTTTTGCGTCGTATACGAGAGAGAAAGGTGTCTCTCTCGTGATCAACTTGGCAGTCGTTCGATATGCTTATAGCACTCCTTGTAACTCTTCGGGCCACTTGCCCTTGGATGCTTGCAACCTCTTTTTGAGGTTTTGAATAATTACCTTATTAGCTGACTCTGCCTGCCCATTTGCGCTCGGATGATATGGTGAATATGTAATTCTTTTAATATTTAGGCCTTCAAGGAATTTAGTTACTTTGGAGCCTATGAACTATGGTCTGTTGTTATAGGCAATGTCTTTCAGTATTCCGAACCACCAAATTATGTTTTCCCATAGGAAATCAACCACTTCGCTCTCACCAATCTTTTAAGGACCTGCTTCAACCCATTTAATGAAGTAATCGGTTAAAATTAAAAGAAATCTTACCTTCCCAGGACCCGTGGGCAGTGGCCCAACTATATCCATCCCCCATTTCATGAATGGCCATAGAGACTGAATGCAGGAGTTTTGCCGATTGGTGCACCAAATGTGCATGGCGCCGACACTTGTCGCATTTCAAAAACGAATGCCTTCGCATCTTGCTCCATTCGGATCCAGTAGTACCCTGCTCTATCTAATTTAGTACCAACAAATCCGCTCGGATTGATTCTCGTTGATACCCTCATGAACATCCCCCATGACGTAGTCTACCTCGGAGGCTCCTAAACATCAGGCCAACGGGCCTTGGAATGACCTTCTATATAGCCCCCACCCCTCGAAGGCTGTAATGAGCTAATTTGGTGCGGAGTGCCTGGGATGCCTTCGGGTCTTCGGGCAGCTTGTCGTGTTGTAGTTAATCAATGAACTCATTCCTCCATTCCTAGACTAGGTTGGTTGTATCTACTTCACAATAACTATCCACATCCAGTACCGAATGCATAAGTTAAAAGATAATACCACAATCCGAACCCTTCATCTCTGTGGGCGATCCCA
Source organism: Nicotiana attenuata (assembly GCF_001879085.1). Taxonomy (NCBI): domain Eukaryota; kingdom Viridiplantae; phylum Streptophyta; class Magnoliopsida; order Solanales; family Solanaceae; genus Nicotiana; species Nicotiana attenuata. Next base: position 62,479 of record NW_017671525.1, read on the forward strand.
AATTTACCAATGCATCTACATGATGCTTTCTTCTCTCGGGATGTAGGTAATCGACTGCTCCCTCAATCGAGATCGAACTTTAATCACCTACTATTGCATGTGTTCCTCTTTTTTGTCAAAGATTCCATATACTCCCTCCATTCCAATTAATGTGAACTTGTTTGACAGGCACGGAGGTTAAGAAAAAATGAAGACTTTTTGAATTTGTGGTCCTAAACAAGTCCAAAAAGGGTCCAGATTATTTCTGTGGTTATAAAAGCTTCTCATTAAGGGCGGAATTGGAAGTTTAAGCTAAATTATTTCGAAATTTAGAAAGGGGTCATTATTTTGGAACGGACCAAAAAAGAAATAGGTTCACATAAATTGGAACGGAGGGAGTACTTGATTTACCACTAGTTGCGAATCACATTTGATCTCTATGACCTCGGAGTTAAGTCCCCGGGCCAATTCGAGTCCTGCAATCGATACCTCATACTCGGCTTCATTGTTAGTTAAAAGAACATATTTTATGGTCTACCTCAGGGTTTCTCCCGAGGGCATGATTAAGACCACCCCGAGCTCGGACCCTTTCACATTGGAAGCTCCATCCGTCAACAAGGTCCAAACTTCTGATGTTGTTTCTGCCACCATCATCGATTCTTTTGCAGCCAAAGGCAATAGCCTGAGACTGAAACCGGCTACAAAGTCGGCCAAACCCTATGACTTTCTCGCAGTCCTAGGCTTATATTCAATATCAAATTCACTAATTTCAACTGCCCATTTGGCCAATTGACCTAACAACTCAGGTTTGTGAAGGACATTTCAGGGGAATGTTATCACCACGGCTAGCGAGTGACACTGTAAATAGGGCCTAAGCTTTTGAGAGGCGACTACGAGATCTAAGGCCAGTTTTTCGAGTTGCGAGTAACGAGTTTTCGCTCCCGACAAAATTTTGCTAACATAATAGACAGGAGACTGCGTACCTTCGTCTTCCCAGACTAGAACAACACTTACCACTACCTCCGAGACTGCTAAGTATATCAGTAACTGTTCGCCTTCCTCTAGTTTTGATAGTAACAGAGGGCTTGATAGATATTGTTTCAGGTCTTTTAAGGCCTGTTGGTATTCTAGAGTCCATTCAAAGTTGTTCTTCTTCTTCTTCAGAAGTGAGAAAAAGTGATGACATTCTTTTGAAGACCGAGAAATGAACTTGCTTAGAGTGGCCAATCTTCTGGTTAGCCTTTGAACTTCCTTCACGCTTGTCAGCCGGTCTGGGATGTCCTCGGCTTTGATATGATCGGGATTTACCTCAATCCCTGGAAACCCAAGAATTTGCCGGAGCTAACTTCGAACGCGCATTTTTCGGGGTTGAGCTTCATGTTGTTCTTCCTCAAGATATCGAAGGCTTCCTGGAGGTGCTTTAAATGGTCACTTGCATTCAAAGACTTGTCCAGCATATCATCTATGTATACTTCCATTGTTTTACCTCTTTGTTTTTCAAACATCTTGTTCACGAGCCTCTGGTAAGTGGCTCCGACATTTTTAAGCCCGAAGGGCATCACATTGTAATAATATGTGCCAAAGTTCATTATGAACGAAGTTTTTTCCTGATCCTTCGGGTTTATCTTAATTTGATTGTCCGAAATAGGCATTGAGGAAACTCATCAACTCGTGTCTGGTTGTTGCGTCAATCTTTTGATCAATGTTTGGCAGTGAAAATGAGTCTTTTGGGCACACCTTATTCATGTCTTTATAATCTACGCACATTCGTAACTCGTTATTCTTTTTTGAAACTACCACTACATTAGCTAGCGAGTCAGGATACTTTACATCCCGAATTGAATCGATTTCAAGTAACCAGGTTACCTCTTCTTTAACAAACTTATTTCTGACCTCGGCTATTGGGTGCTTCTTCTGCCTTACCGGTGGAACGATTGGGTCCAGGCTTAGCTTGTGCACGACCTCCTCTAGCAGGATAACTATCATATCTGCATGCGACCATGCGAAAATAATCAATGCTATTTTTAAGAAAATTAATAAATGCTGACCTGAGCTCAGGGTTGAGTCCTGTCCCCAGGTGATATTTTCTCTCCAAGAATTTTTTGAACAAAGCCACTTGTTCAAGTTCATCTGCCGTGGACTTGGTCGCGTTTGTTTCTTCTGGTACCTGAAAGCATCTTGGTACCTGGTGGGATTCCAACGACTTTTTCCCTTTGTCATCTTTGCTTGGTTTGGGAGCAAGCGTCAGTTTCTATAATTTCTATGTGTTGGCTCCTTGCCTTTGTTGCTAGAAACTGATACCACGTTTATTTCCATTGTTGTCGATTGATCTCCTCTTATTTGCTTGATTCCCTTTGGAGTCGGAAATTTCAACAGTTGGTGATATGTTGATGGTACGACCTTCATTTATGTAACCATGATCTGTCGAAAATTATGTTGTAGCCCATGTCGCCGTCCACCACCTCAAATAAGGTGGTGTTCGTGACCCCTTCGGCATTCGTGGGCAGCAATATCTGCCCTTGGTTTATCATACTTGCTAAGTTGAAACCGGCGAGGAGCTTTGTTGCCGGAATATGCTTCCAGTTAGCTTGGCTTGTTCTAGCACTCTTCATTAAATGATGTTGACTGAACTACCTGGGTCAACCAAAACACGTTCAATCTTGAAATCTAGAACATTAAGAGAAATTATCAGGGCATCGTTGTGCGGCAAAAGAAGTCCATCATCGTCTTCTTCTATGAAGGTGATGTCATCTTCAGTGACTTCCTAGAGTCTCTTGCTATGAGTCACCGATACCTTCGTTTTCTTGGTTGGCGAGAAAGTTACACCGTTGACATCGTCCGCCCTTACCCCCCCCCCCCCAAAAAAAATCATGTTGATAGTTAATCGAGGAGGATATTCCCCTATCTTCGAGGGTTCTGCGTTATCTCGGCTGCGGTCGTAATTGTTCTTGGCCCGGTCACTTAAGAATTCCCTAAGATGGCCGTTCTTTAGCAACATTGTCACCTTTTTGTGCAGATATCAGCATTTCCCAGTTCGGTGGCCATGAGTCCCATGATATTTGCACTATAAATTAGGATCCCTCTGGCTGGGATCCGATCTAATCTATCTCAAGAACCGTGCTTCCTTAATGTTTCTCATTGCCGATACCAACTCCACTGCACTAATGTTGAAATTATACTTTAACAGCCTGGGATAAGTGGAATCCCGAGAGTTTCATACCTCTTTGTCCTACAACAACCTGTTGTTCCAACCAAGGTCATTTCTTCTATCGGAGGCAAACCCATTCGCTGACCGGAACACTTTGTTGCCACATCCTTCAACACTCTTGTAGGGTAAGAACCGTCCCTTAGAAGAGCGTCGATCCGCATCAAAATCATCTTTAGATTTATCCCTTTTCCTTTCTCGATCCTGAACCTTGGTTGATGCCGGGAATCCAAGCTGATTATCTTCTATCTTTATCTTTGATTCATAACAGTTATGGACATCCTCCCATGTGGTTGCTTGAAACTCAAGCAGACTTTCTTTCAGCTTTTGGAAGGTGTTAGAGCTCCTTTTGTTCAACCCCTTACTAAATGCATCAGCTGCCTATTCATCTGGCACGACTAGTAACAACATTCTTTCTTCTACAACCTGATCACGAACTCATGCAACAATTTGGATTCACCTTGCGAAATTCTGAATATGTGCGACTTTCGGACCTGGACCTTCCTGGCCCCGGCATGGGCCTTGATGAAAGAATCTGCGAGCATTTCAAAAGAATCAATTGAATGTTCAGGTAAAAGTGAATACCATGTCAAGGCCCCCTTCGTGAGGGTTTCTCCGAATTTCTTTAGCAGGACCGACTCTATCTCATGTTGGGCCAAGTCTTTTCCTTTCACCGCCATTGTACAATTTGTGATGTGCTCCTGAGGGTTTAAATTCCCATCATACTTTGGTATATCTGGCATTTTGAATCGCTTTTGTCACGACCCAAAATCCAACTAGTCGTGATGGAACCTAACCGAACCAGCTAGGTAAGCCAATTTAACTGTAATCCAATTCAACTGAGATTTACTGAGAGAAATAATGATGATACAACTAAACTTTTATACAAAGAATTCCCAAGGACTGGTAGTACAAGTCATGAGCCACTAAGACTTAGCATTTTGCAAAAGTGAATTGAAATAATTACAACCTCTAATTGAAATGTAAATGAACATAATCTGAATCTAATACTACCAAGGACAAGTGATAGCCATAACTGGAATGCAGGTACATCTTCAATATCAGCCCTTGCCGTACACAACAACATCAAGACAAGGATCTGCACGCTAGGTGCAGAAGCATAGTATGAGTACAACCAACCCCATGTACTTAATAAGTATCCTAACTAACCTCGGCGAGATAAAAGAAGCAAGAACTATAGATAACACTCACTAACACCCGTGCAGTTCAAAATTCCAACAAGTATAGAACATGTATATGATCGAATTAGGAAAATCTCAGGTAAAACAATTTTTGATGCTCACAATTCTTGGTATTAAAGTGTTATGCTCAGTCAAAAATCCAGCATATAAGGAAGATATGCAAGTAAATCAGGTAATCAGTCAAGGGGCAAGTAAAGATGAAATGCAATAACCAAATACCATCCCATTACGGCGCGCAACCCGATCCAATAATGGTAACCAGCTCTCCTAAAGCTCATATCATTATCAACCGCACAAACAACTCACGTGTTTCATAGACAACTCACATGTTATAGTATCATTATCGGGATCTGCACGGACAACTCACATGCTATAGTATCAATATCTGGATCTGTACGGACCACTCACGTGCTGCACAGACAACTCATGTGCTATAGTATCAATATCTGAATCGGCACGGATAACTCACATGCTGCACGGACAACTCACATGCTATAGTATCAATATCTGGATCCGCACGGACAACTCACGTGTTGCACGGGCAACTCACGTGCTATAGTATCAATATCTAGATCCACACGGACAACTCACATTAGTATCACTATTTGGATCTGTACGAACAACTCACGTGCTATAGTATCAATATCCGGATCCGCACGGACAACTCACGTGTTGCAATATCACAATCCCCCGGCGTGGTCAAAGACATTCAATCCAAATCATATTGCACAAAAGCAAGTATACAAGAACACATGTATATGACGGGTAAATATGAAATTTCATGCTCCTGGACTGGTATAATTACAAGCTAAAGTGTATGCATGTGCAATATGTGATATCTTAGCTCAAATCGGCAATTTTATCACAGAAATAACAATTACCAAGTTTTATTCAAGGATTTAGCCGCTTCATAACCTCAAACATGGCTCAGATAGTTCACAACAATGATTCAAATATAAGAAACATCGTATCTTAAGGCTTAACAGTTAACTCTTGGCATATCATAGCCTAAGCACTATCCCGAGCATGGATAAATACCCTGGTTCTCGCACATGGGTTCAAACCCCACACATATGCGCACCATAGCACGTAGCTATCATAATTAATTCAGGAAACTAGTGCCTCAACCAAGTTTAGATAGGATTTCTTACCTCAAACAAGCCAATAGAAATACCGAGCAAGCAAAACGACACTCTAGAAATTCCATCCCGCACGTATCCACCTCCGAATGGCTCAAAACTAGCCAAAAGCAACTCAAGAACATCAAATAATGCCAAAGGAAACAAACCCTATCGATAAAGTTTGAATCTCTAATCAAAAACCCAAAGTCAACCAAAAAGTCAAACTCGGGTCTGCACCTTAGAACCCGACAAAACATATAAAATTCTACAATCCATTCAGTTACGAGTCCAACCATACGAGTATCACTCAAATCCGACTCCGAATCGATGCTCAATAAAAGAAAATTCACTTTATGAAATTTTAGACAAAACCCCCATTTTCTCTTTAAGATTCATAATCCAATTACAAAAAATGAAGATAGATTCACGATATATAATCAAACTGAGTATAGAACACTTACCCCAATCCATGTGATGCAAATCTCTTCAAAAATCGTCTCAATCCGAGCTCCATAGCTCCAAATATGCTAAATTGGCTGAAACCTCCGGAACAGAGTACTTATAATCACTGGACAGAAATATTGATTCTGTTATGATCAATGTCTCTACCATACTGTTTTCCCTGTATTCTGTTGTTCTGTAGTCGAGATTCTTGTTTGATAATTCTATAGCTTAATCCTTCACCATTTAGTTGAAGTATGTGAAGTTTAAATATTTAAATGATTTCCTTCTTTATGTAAGTGTTTGCCAACTCTAAAAGCAGTTTGTGAGTCATTGCTATGAGAGTTTATGTCTATATCTAACTGTTAGTTGCATCTCTAGGTTTCTCTATATGAAACAGTCTCATTAAGGTGAACCTTTATGAATGTCAGTAGCCCTTCTGCATATATCATGTTATGATCAAGTTATATTTTTCGTAAAAAATTGGTTATAGTTATGTTTGTCATAGTTGAATGATAATTGTTTTCAAACTGAGCACCTCATGTTTAGATGTAAATCTCAGTCTATAAAGCTGAGTTAAACTTGTTTGGCATAATACTTTCCTTGTCTTTAATCCTCTTTATGACAATGCTGACCTGGTCTCATAATAGGTGAAACTTACCTTGTCTGTGTATGATCATAACCTCATTTGAAGTATCTATGTGTATTTGATTAAAAATTTTGTATGTACCCATGTTTGTCTTCATGATCTTATGTTCCTGTACTTTGTTTTGAAATTGCACCCAATCCTCTCTTTCCCTGCTAATCTGAACTGAATCTGATCAGTAATGCCTAAGAGAACTTCTTATTATTAGTGTTTGGACATAATAGTCTACCTGTTTCAACATAAGATTAGTGTTCTTATGAAGATGTGGTTCTGCAATCAGTTACAAATGAGGTAGGGTTGATAACATGTGATCTTGTTAAGCACCTTTAGGAATTCCATGTTTGAATCTGTAAACCTGTAGTCATGCTAAGAGTCCTGATTATGTTCTAGTATCTTTGATAACACTTGTAAAAGTTGTTGATTATAACTGTTTGTCTGAATCCTTGTTGATGCATTTAAAAGTTCCAAGTAGTGTTTTTAATCCATACATGTGCTAGTGGCAAGACTTGAGCTAACCAATATGTGGTTAGTCTACTAGGATAGAGGTATCTGTATTTCTGGGCTATGCATATCTGAACTGTGTGCTATTTATCTATCCTTAAAATGTGATCTCAAGTGTTTGGGCTCTTTAGCATTAACATTATAGTGTTCCTATCTCTATGTGTGTTTGGAATCTGACCTTCAGACTTGTTTAGCATGTGTTTTATTCGTTTAGTGTTGGAAATGTAATTATAAAATGAAACTATTTCTGTGTCCATATGATTATTCTATCAAGAAAAAAGTATACTTCTGTGGTGGGTTGTATCGGGGTAGTTGGTTTACTTTGAAAGAGCCTCATTTGCACATAAACCCATGGGAAAAAAATTAGTCGTTAGTGGTTAGGGCTACTTGGTTGTAGAGTTGAACTCTAGGTTGGGCTGTTCTTCCTGGCACAAGCATTGCCCTTGGCCTTGAGACCCTTGGGAACATTGTAGTGTCAGGGGATTCAAAGGGGGCATCGACCTTGAGTGGAACTCACTCCTTTTCCCTAAATCCATTGACACTTGTTATTCTCTTTGGGTTTAGAGTTTAATGATAACAAAAGGTTTTCAATATAAAATTATTTACCATATATAACCACCACATTAGTATAAGTTCTCATAGTATTTGAGTATTGATTGCTTGTTATATATTTTTCTCCAATCATTTACTTATGTGTTTTCATGCATGGTTGAACATGCAGAATGTGTATCAAATGACCTTCTCTTTCCTTTTTTTTTGAATATAGTACATTTGTTTGGGCCTGCTGAGCTCTTGAGGCCCAAGTCCAGTATCGTTGTGTTTTTGGGAATTCGAAGTCAGCTGTGGCCGCCCCTATTACTGCTGGGCCTACCTCTTTGAGGCCCAAATACCATAGTCCAATCCTCTCCCTCTAAACTCCTCTATTATTTACTGCTTCGTTACCTTAATTTTACTGCCTTGTTGCATTTTGCTGCATCCTTGTTGTTATTTTATCTCACATGTATATAACAATTATATATTGGATTGAATGTTTTACTTTACGTCTTAAGTCATATAAACTTAGGCAAGCCTTAAATAACGTAGAAATAAAAGAAGTATTAGTTAGTAACCAATCCCACATTCATTAATTGTAAGTCATTCTGCTATATTTTCTCTAACTTGTCTTAAAGATTTTGAAGCACAAAGTTTAGCAAAGGATGGCAGCTCCTCTTTCAAAACGAAAAATCAAAACTGAATCGCAAGTCTGATCTTCAAAAAGGGAAATCAAATCATTTCAAAAAATAAAAATAAAGTGTTGTTGCCCAAAAGATTTTCAAATGGTTTTCCTTCAAGTCTAAAATCAAGGTATATCTTAGGTTTACTCTGATAGAACCTTTATCCCATTAGAACAATACGCACCTCCATGCTTTAGGAACAAGTGTTTTTAATTTACTTTTCCTTTTTACATATTTCTCTTAAATACAAACACCGTATATATAAAAAGACCAAGTTTATAGAAGACTCGGCACATGTTTAGCTAGTTATGCTAACATACGCTTGAAACTGAAAAATGACCAATAACCACCATAACCGCCCGACTATGACGGAGGCAATGATTACGCCGGCAACCGGAATACAAAGGAGGAGAACCCCATTGACGTTTGGAAGCTTCTTACCGTCAAAATTTCAATCAATCGAAGAGGAGAGTGAAACGGAAATTTAATGGATAGATCCAGTTCAAAATCCTTTGGTGAAAGGGGGAAAGGAACAAATTAAGAAGGAAATCCATGAACCAAGGCGACTCCAGTTTTCTTAAATTGGAACGGGAAAGCAAAGCAGAAGCGAGGTGGAAACGGACCAAAATAAACGAGATGAAGGACTGAAAAACAACCGTTCGTCACAAATGGGTAAGCCACTTACCTATGTCCCTCCATCAATCAGGGATGGCAAAGTGATAGTGAAAATTGTGGAGGACGACATCAAATCGCAGAAAAAGGTGTGGAATTCTGCACTAATTGGATATGTGCTGGGAGACACACCATATGTTCGATCAATGGAAAACTATGTTAATACGGTATGGAATTTTGTTGATAAACCTAAAATTTTGTACCATGAAGAGGGATACTATATTTTCAAATTCCAAACAGTTGAAGATAGGGATTTGGTTCTGCAATCTGGGCCATACATATACCATAACAAACCAATGATCTTGAGGAATTGGGAAATAGACTTCTATTTTGACCCTGAGTGTTTGAGCACTGTTCCATTGTGGGTTAAATTTCCAGGATTACCAGTGGGATATTGGTCACCTGAGGCACTAGGTAAATTGGCTAGTGGAATTGGGAAACCGCTATACACTGATAAAACCACTGCAGACATGGAGAGGATATCATATGCTAGAGTTTTGATTGAAGTAGATGTTGCTCAACCTTTGCCTGAATGTATTGAGCTTGACACACCATTTGGAACTTTTCAACAACAGGTGACATATGATTGGAGGCCAAAATTATGTGTAGACTGCATAAAATTTGGTCATGATGCAGAAGACTGTTGGAAAATAGAATCAGGAACAAAGGAAGAAACATACCAGGAAGTAGCTAAGAGGAAGAGGAGAAGAAATAGGAAAAAAAAGCCAATATGGATAGCTAAAGAATCAGAGGAAAATAAAGTGGCACAACAAGATGAAATTCAACCTGTAGAAGAAGAAGGGGAGGCACAACAAAGTGTAACCCAAATAAAGAAGCAGAAGGGGCAGCAAAATTAGCAAAAGATCAATACAAAAGCAAAGGGCAAAAGCAAAGCTGTACAAGAGCCTGTAATGCAGGATCCAGTGATGATAATGAAAGCAAACAGGTATGCTGTGCTGAGAATTGAAGAACCTAAAACTACAGGGGAAAGACCTGTAGATGGACAGATGGGTGTAGAACCCCCATGATAGTGTGCACATGGAACATTAGAGGGCTGAATAAGCTCTCAAAACAGAAGGAGCCGAAGCTCTTTCTGGAAAGACAAAAAGTTGATCTCATGGGATGCGTGGAAACTAGAGTGAAAGAAGGGAAAGCATAAAAAATCTTGCAAAAAGTAGCTAGAGGTTGGAAGTACTGCTGTAACTATAGCACAGCAGTAAATGGCAAATATGGCTCCTATGGAAAGAGAATATAAATGTGCAGATTCAAGCTATAAAGGATCAGTACATACACTGTTCAATAGAGGAAAGTTCATCTCAATTCACCACAGAATTTACAGTAGTATATGCAAAAAATACTTTGCAAGAGAGGGAGGAATTATGGAATGACCTGCATCAGATGGGAAAACATATCTGTAATGCTTGGCTTCTAAGTGGAGATTTCAACAATGGGCTAACAACTGATGATAGAATTGGGCAACCAGTTACAGCTAAGGAGGTACAAGGATTCCAGGACCTGCTGAATAACCTGCAACTGACTCCTATAAGGTCAATAGGCAGGCACTTTACTTGGTGCAACAAACAGCCTGTGGGAAGTAGAGTTTATAGTAAAATAGATTGGGCTCTGGGCAACTTCCAATGGATGCAGCAATATGGCCACATTGAGGCAGATTTCTTAAACCCTGGAGTATCAGATCATTCCCCTATAATAATGAGGTGTGGAGAGAAGAGAAGAATGTACCCAAAGCCATTCAAGTTCTTTGTTAATGTAATGGAACACCCTGAGTTTCATACAAGATTAAAGAGAGTTTGGGAGCAGAATAAGGATATGAATGCCATGACAAAAGTAAGCAGAAAGTTGCAGGATCTGAAGCAGGAGTTAAAGGACCTAAATCATTATATGGCTTCTTATCAACAAAAATTGAATCAAGCAAGACAAAAGCTGGAGATTGTACAAGCAAACATAAGTGTACAACCATTCTGTCAAAGCCTATTTGATCAGGAAAAGGAGATACTAGCTGAGTTAGATAGGTGGAGCAATATTGAAGAACAAGTACTTAGACAGAAATCCAGAGCAAATTGGATCCTGTGTGGTGATAGCAACTCAAAATATTTCCATGCCCAGTGGAAGATTAGACAAAGCAAGAACACAATCTCATCCATTTACACAGAGACAGGTATCAAACTCACAGACCCAGTGCAGGTAGAAGCAGAATTCACGACTGTATTCAAAGGATTAATGGGATGCTGCAGTGGAGAGATCAACTGTCCAAACTCAGAAATCATAAAGAAAGGGCCAATTTTGACAAGGGAGCAACAAGTAGAAATGATAAAGCCAGTAACACTTCAAGAAATAGATAATGCTATCAAAGACATGCCAGCAGACAAAGCCCCAGGGATAGATGGATTCCCAGTAGAATTCTTCACAAGAAACTGGGCAATAGTGAAGAATGATGTATATGATGCAGTACTGGAATTTTTTGAAACAGGGAAGATGCAGAAGAAGGTGAACTGTACAGCAATCACCTTGATCCCCAAGGTTAGGTCACCAACACTAGTCAAAGACTATAGACCTATAGCTTGTTGTAACACCCTATACAAAATCATAGCAAAGATATTACAGCTGAGAGTTAAGAGGGTGATTGGGAGTATAGTGAGCCAGTCACAGTCAGCTTTTGTAGAAGGAAGGAGCATCATTGATAACATTTTATTCAGTCATGAATTGTTCAAAGGCTACAATAGGAAAGGGGTATCTCCCAGATGTGTCATGAAAGTGGATCTTAGGAAGGCCTATGATACTTTAGATTGGAGATTCTTGAGGAGAATGCTTAGTGATCTTGGCTTCCCATTCAGATTCATTGAATGGATCATGGAATGTGTTACAACTGTCTCTTACTCACTAGTGCTTAATGGAGGGCTCACCAAACCATTTCAAGGACAAAGAGGTATCAGACAAGGGGATCCAATGTCCCCATACCTCTTTGTAATTGCAATGGAATATTTGAATAGAGAAATGATGATACTAGCAGAGAATGGGGATTTCAACTTCCATCCTAGATGCAGGAAGCTGGGAATAATTCATATCTGCTTTGCAGATGATCTGCTTATGTTCTGCAGAGCAGATACTGGATCCATCAGCTTACTTCAAGAGGTGTTTCAAAGATTTTCTGAAGCTACTGGTTTACAAGCAAACAAGGACAAGAGTTCTATCTACCTGGCAGGAGTAAATGAAGATGAAAAGCAGAACATATTGAACATGCTGGGCTTTGAGGAGGGTAAATTACCTTTCAGATATTTAGGGGTTCCACTATCCTCTAAAAAGTTAACTGTGAACCAATGTCTACCCCTAATAGAGAAGATAACTGATAAAATCAGGTGCTGGTCAGCAAGATTGTTGTCATATTCAGGCAGACTCCAATTGATTAAGTCTGTACTTTTTGGCATCCAAACTTACTGGGCACAAATATTTCTGCTACCTAAGAAAGTTATGAAAATGATTGATGCAGTTTGTAGAACATTCTTGTGGACAGGAGAAGCAAATATCACAAGGAAAGAACTGATATCATGGGAACAAATATGCAGGCCTACATCTACAGGAGGATTGAATGTCATCAATTTAGGACTATGGAACAAGGCAGCTGTGATGAAGCAACTATGGGGCATTGCAATGAAGAAAGACTGTCTGTGGATGAGATGGGTTCATAGCTATTACATTAAGAAGCAGAAGTTGGAAGACATGCCTATACCTAAGACTGCAGCTTGGGTAATCAGGAAAATATAAGGGATGATATACATCAGCAACAAGTACAGGGTGCCCTGGGTGACAAAATGAAGCCACTAGTGGTACATGGCAAATTTTCTATAAAGCAAGCTTACTTAATGTTGATGCCACAGTACCAGAAAGTGCAATGGAGGAACTTAATCATGCAGCCAAACATTCATCCCAGATATAGATTTATAACATGGTTGGCTGCACATGAAAGACTAGCTACTGTGGATAGACTTAGCAAGATGGGAATACAGGTGCCACAGGAATGTGTATTCTGCAAGGCTATCACAGAAATACAACACCATCTCTTCTTTGATTGCCCAGTCACAAATAGATTATGGACAAGACTACTGCTATGGCTTGACATAAAGAGAAGTATAAAAGACTGGAGAGAAGAACTAAACTGGGCAAGTAATATGGCCAGGAAAAAGACAGGGAAGGCAGCAATTATCAGCTATGTGTTTGCAATGCTGGTATATAGTATCTGGAGGGAAAGGAATATGATAAGGTTTCAGCAAAGCATATTCGAGGAGCAAAGATTGTGCAGAGAAATAGTCCTACATGTACACACAAGAGGAAGAGATCAACCAAGATGGCAGAAGACATTACAGAGACTTGATAGATTTGCTTGAATTTTCATGTAATTGTCTGTACAAAGTGGTTGAAACTAGAGTTTTGTAGTAGTATGCCTAGTTGGTCAGAATAATGTAAATTGTAACTAGAATGAGCTTGTGAGTAGAGATTGTAGCTGGTCAGCAGCTACATGGCCTTGTACAGATATACTTTGATTAATACAAATTTTGAGTTAATCAAAAAAAAAAAAAAACACCCTATATACTCTTTTAAGCCCATTTTAAGCATATATGCACTAACATCATTTTTATAAAACTTTTCTTTAAACCCATCCTTTTGAAACTAGACTCTTCCCACATAGGAATCATGCCCTAATGTATGGTAAGCTTTGGAAAACTAATTAAGGGATACTATAATTAATTCTAAATCTAGTCTAAGTCCTATGGAGCTACCTCAGGTAGATTTTAACGGATGCCTAACACCTTCCCCTTAGAAGAATAAGAACCCTTACCCATAATCTCACCGGTTAGCAGACTAATGAAGAACATGACCTTCGTAATCAAATAGGTACCCTAGAATACCTTTAAATATTAGGTGGCGACTCTCATTCATTAACAACAGGAAAAACATAAGTTGAATCTTCTTTTGACTAGTGCAAAATAGGGTGCAACAACACCAGTCTTGGGAAGTTATTCAAATAGTTATATTAATTTTAGACTTGTTATGTAATTTCAGAGATTTTACTCTTTATTTATGATATTATGCTGTAAAATATTCAATTTTTTTCTTATTTTATTGTTAAATATTGGCTTGTCTAGCAAGTGGCAGTTAGTCTCTATCACTACCCCTTGGTTGGGATTTTAAGTTGTGACAAGTTGGTATCAGAGCCCTAGGTTGCATAGGTCTCCCGAGTCATGAGCATGTCTAGTAGAATCTTGCAGAATAGTATGGAGACGTCTATACATATCTTCGAGAGACTATAGGATAGTTAGGAAACTTTACTTTATTTTTTCTCTATCATGCAACTTTGTTCTATCCTAAAGTTTGAATTCTTACTCTCTTAATCTCTTAGAGATGGTGAGGACACGTGCTTCAACCATTGCTGAGTAGGAGTTGGAGCCCCATGTTTAGCCACTACTAGGGGGAGAGGTCGGGGAAGGGGTAGAGTTAGAGCACATGCAACGGCAACATATAACTACTCCCGCTCGTGCTAGACGCCTAAGGGTAGGCCTATTTCATGTGATACCCATGATGGAGGGTAGGCTAATGAGGGTGGGCCAAGCAGGACTAACAAGCATCTAGGATAGCAAGCTTCGGAAGAAGAGGTGAACATGTCACTTTAGGCGAATCCCACATCGGAATGGAAGAGGAAATTGAAGAGTTTTATAAGGAATGACACAAGTTCACATGGTATGCGTATTTTTGAAGCTCGATTTGGCATAACCCAAAAGACAAATCGGTGTGGGCCTAGGTCAAAAGCGGATCATACGTGTCATATGCTTGGATCATGACAAATATGGTATCAGATCTGAATCTCCCTTAGTAAGATGCTGGGGCAAAACTCAGCGAGGACGCTGAGTCCCAAGGGAGGGTTAACGCAACGCCCATGATGGAGGGCGGGCTATAAGGAAAGGTCAACGAACGAATGGCAGGCGTCTAGACTAGAAAGCTTCCGAAGAAAGGGTAAACATGTCACCTTATGTGAATCGCATATCAGAATGGAAAAGGAACGTGAAGAACTTTATAAGGCATGACACAAGGTCATATGGTACGCATATTTTTGAGGCTCGATGTGGCATATTCCAAAAGACAAATACACGTGATCCTAGGTCCAAAATGAACAATACATGCCATGAGCCTGGGACGTGACAAATAATGATAAGCAGGTTCCAGTTAAGGGTGAGCCAATAGGACTTGTACAGGTTATAGAGGGGTTTATTGTTACCCTGGTTCTTTAGGACGCGTTGGTCCGTATGATTGGTTTTATAGGGAGCATGGCTCAGGCAGGTGTACTTCCTATAGCACCAGCTACTTAGGGGAGGAGATTAGACTCCTACCACTCACACTCCATAGCAAATGGTGCATGGGTATTAGACCTCATGAGTGTTACTAGTTGGTGTGTTTCAACCTATTATTACAATACATCATGAGGTTAGGCATGCGATGTCTGCCGATGAACTGAAGCGGATTTATAGGTTTCAAAAGTTATTTCCTCTTTATTTCAACGATGCACCTTCAGAGGATGCCCAATAGTCCTTAGACTGATGTCGTAAGATATTGTGCAATTTGGGACTGGTTGGGTCCAATGGGTGCACATTATTATTTTTCAGATACAGGGTTCGGTCAAGAGGTGGTGGCAGACCTATGAGTAAGGCAGCAGGATCACCTTCTCTTACTTGGTTTTAGTTTTCATAGCTTTTATTGGAGAAGTTTATCTTTCTCACTCAGAGGGATGATCGACGCAGTTAATTTGAGCATCTTCAGTAGGATGATATAACAATCACCTAATATGAGACGATGTTTGTTTATTTTTCTTATCGTGCAGCTATCTTAATCCCTACTAGGAGGGAGAAGGTGCAAAAGTTCATCGAGGGGCTTGCTTTCTCTATATTAGACATCAGATGGCTAGAGCGGCTGAGATTGAGACTTTATTAAATTAGATAGTTGAGATTACTAGGAAGATTAAGCACATTCATTGCCAGGGGAGAGAGGCAATGTCTGATAAGAAACATCGTCATTTTGGTGGTTTCAGTGGTGCCTCGACAATAGGCAGGGGTTATTTTGGTAATGGTAGTGCTATCAAGCCAGTCGAGTTAGCACTTTGGGTTTCTAGTAGTATTTCAGGTGGCCATGATTCTTATGGTCCTCATTTTGAGCAGCCATCATTCGGTGTGTCTTCATCTTCCATTAGAGCACCTCCGGTACAAAGTTTCTATAATGGTGATTCAGATTATCAGGGGTAGTTTCAGACACAACACCTACGCTGGTTGAAGGGCATCAGGAGGTATTGCCCAAGACTATGGGGTGGTACGTCACAGCAAGGTAGTTAGTCCATAGTTCCAGCATCAGTTACCACACCGCCTGATAGGGGTCAGCCAACTAGAGGTGGAGGTCAGCCATATAGGGGTCATCCTAAAGGAGGAGGATAGACCTGGGGAGTCCAGGCCCATTATTATGCATTTCCTAATAGGCCTAAGGCATAGTCGTTTGATGCAGTCATCACATGTATTATCCCAGTCTGTCATAGAGATGCTTCGGTGTTGTTTGATCCAGGTTCTACTTAATCATATGTGTCTTCATATTTTGCATCGCACTTGAGTATGACTTGTGATTCTCTTGATATTCTTGTTTCTATATCTACACCAGTTGGGGATTCTATAGTAGTTGATCGGGAGCATAAGACTTTTGTTGTTACTATTAATGGTTTTGATACCATAGTTGATATCTAATTGTTGGATATATTGGATTTTGAGGTATTCTTGGAATGGATTAGTTGTCCCCGTATCATGCTATCTTGGATTGGCTTGCCAAAACTGTGACTTTATCTATACCAGGGCTGCCTAGACAAGAGTGGAGATGGGCCATTGGCCATTCTGCGAGTAGGGTGATTTTATTTCTGAAGGCTCAGCGCATGGTGAGAAGGGGTGTTTAGCGATTTGTCATACATTCGATATTCTAGTATGGAGGTTCTTTCTACAGATTTAGTACCGTTGTGAGGGAGTTTCTAGAGGTGTTTCCTGTAAATTTATCGGGCATGCCATTAGATAGGGATATTGACTTTTAATAACTTGGTTCTGGGCGCCCAGCCCATTTTTATCCCACCATACCATATGTCTCCAGCTGATTTGAAGGAGTTGATAAAATAGTTACAGGATTTGATTGATAAGAGGTTCATTAGACCGAATGTTTCTACTTGGGTACGTTAGTGTTGTGTGTAAAGAAAAAGGATGGTTCTATGAAGATGTGCGTTGATTATCGACAATTGAACAAGGTTACTATCAAGAACAAGAATATATTGCCCTGTATTGATGATTTGTTTGACCAACTTCAGGTTGCCAAGGTTTTCTCCAAGATTGACTTGAGATTTGGCTATCATCAAGTGAAGACTAAGGCTTCGGATGTCTCTAAGATGGCCTTTATTGATGATTTGGTTTGACCAATGCTCCAGCGGCTTTCATGGACTTGATGCACCAAGTGTTCAAGCCTTATTTGGATCCTTTATGATCGTGTTCATTGATGATATTTTGATTTACTCCCATAGTAGGTAGGAGCATGGTAGCACTTCTGGATTGTACTCCAGACTTTGAAGGATGGTCAGTTTTATGCCAAGTTATCAAAGTGTGAGTTCTGGTTGGAATCAATTGCATTTTTGTGGTGGCATCAAGGTATATCTTTAGAAGATTGAGGCGGTTCATAATTGGTATAGACGTACTTCAGCTACTGAGATCCGGAGTTTCTTGGGTTTGGCAGGCTACTATCGTCGCTTTGTTGAGGGTTTTCATCTATTGCAACTCCATTGACCAAGTTGACTCAAAAAGGTGCTCCTTTTAGATGGTTTGATGAGTGTGAAGAAAGCTATCGGAAGATTAAGATATCTTTGACTACTACTCTAGTGTTGGTGTTGCCCGTAGGTTCGGGGCCTTATACCGTGTAATGTGATGTTTTGCGTATTGGACTTGGTGTAGTTTTGTTGCAGGATGGTAGGGCGATTGCCTATGCATATAGTTAGTTGAAGACTCACAAGAAGAATTATCCAGTTCATGATTTGGAGTTGGTAGTTATCGAACACGCACTCAAGATTTGGAGGCACTAATTGTACGGCGTGTCATGTAAGGTTTACACAGATCATAGAAGTCTCCAACACTTGTCCAAGAAGAAGGATTTGAATTTGAGGTGGTAGAGATGGTTGGAGTTGTTGAGAGACTATGATATTACTATCTTGTATCGTTTAGGGAATGTAAATGTGGTAGATGATGCCTTGAGTAGAAAGACGAACAATTGGGTAGCTTGGCATTTATTCCAATTGAGGAGAGGCCTTTGGCTATGGATGTTCAAGCCTTAGCTAACAAATTTGTGAGATTGGATATTTTTTAACCTAGTAGGGTTCTTTCTTGTGTTGTGGCACAGTCGACCATGTTTGAGCATATTAAGGCTCATCGATATGATGATCTGCACTTGTTTGTATTAAAGAACACGATGCAAAGAGGTGGTGGAAAGAAGTTTGTGATTGGAGAGGACGATGTTACACAACTTCAGGGTTGGGTTTGTGTTTTGAATATTGATAGTTTGAGAGAGTTGATACTCTAAGAGGCTCATAGTTCACGATATGTTATTCATCCAGGTGTCAAGAAGATGTATCATGACTTGGAACAACATTACTAGTGGTAGAAGATGAAGAAAGACATTATTGGGAATGATTCACGGTGTTTGAAGAAAGACATTATTGGGCAAGTATAAACATCAGAAATCAGGTGGATAGATCCAGAGGTTGGTTATACCGGGGTGAAAGTGGGAGCCCATTACTATGGACTTTGCGGTAGGGTTACCATGGACTTTGAGGAAGTTTGATGCTCACATTTCATTCCGGTGATGACTTCTTACATAGAGAAGTTGACTTAGATCAACATTAGAGAGATTGTTCGTTTGCAGGGTTGCCTATTTCTATGATTTTTTACCATGGCACTTAGTTCACATGCACTTTTGGAGAGCTATTCAGCGAGAATTGGGTATGCAGATGGAGCTCAGCACTACATTTCACCCGCAGACGGATAGTCAGTTCGAGCGGACTATCAAATCCTTGAGGATATGTTGAGAGCATGTGGTACTGACTTTGGAGGCCATTGGGATTATTTTTACCTTTGGTGGAGTTTTCCTACAACAACAGCTGTTGGTCCAGCATTTAGATGCCGCCATATGAGGCTTTATATAGTACGCGATGGCGTTCTTCTATTGGCTGGTTTGAGCCTAGCGAGGCTTGGATGTTAGGTACAAACTTGGTTCGTGATGCCTTAGATAAGGAGGAGTTGATTTAGGATCGTCTTCGAACAAAGCAGAGTAGGCAGAAGAGTTATGCGGATAAGAAAGTCCGTAATGTAGTTTTTTAGTGGGAGAGAAGGTACTTTTGAAAGTTTTTCATATGAAGGGTGTAATGAGATTTAGGAAGGGCAAGTTGGGCCAGAGGTTCAATAGCTCTTTTATTGTATTAGATAGAGTTGGAAAGGTTGCTTATAGGCTTGCATTATATCCCAGCCTAGTGGGAGTACATCCAGTATTTTGCATTTTGATGCTTCAGAAGTATCATGAAGATAAGTCGCATGTTCTGGACTTCATCACGGTACAACTTGATGTTCTCAGGTTCTAAAGCTGAGATCTAAGGATATTTCTTTAGTGGAAGTGCTTTGGAAAGGGCAGTCAACTGAAGAGGCTATTTTGAAGTCTGAGTCTGATATGAGTAGATATTCGTTTCTCTTTGTCCATTCGAGAGCGAACGTTTTTTAGAGGTCGAGAATTTAAGGATCTGATAGGTTATTTTGAGTTTTGGCTTTTCATTTCTAATTTGAAGCCTTGAATATATCCATTTGATGTTTAATGACTTTTCGTTTCGATATCCAAAAAGTTTTAATGTGTTTTGCAAGAGAAATTCTAATTTTAGAATCTTCAAATTATTGGACTTGACCACTGACGAGTGTCTAGTGTATATATAATTCTGACTCGTACTCTGTCAAATAATAGTATAGAAAGATGTCGAACCCACAGAGATTGATTAATCTATTCTACAAATGTTTCTTGTTTTAGGTACTATTTAAGAAAATCAGAAAGAGTTGAGTTGTGAGTTAATTAACTAAAAATGCGTAAATAAAGCAATGGAGAAATATTTTTGTATTTCACATATATAAAAAGATGTTGGGATCCTGACTTCACTTAATATTCTTATTATATAGTAGATATATTTATTCTTTAATTTTTATTTCTCACGAATGTATAAATGCCTCTCACGGTTACACTTATATATTATTACTTAAGTTGAACAATTAGTTGCACTCCTTTCGGTTATACAAATTAATCATCAAAATAGTAATATTACAGAACCAGAAATAAAGGCTTGAACTAAAAAATGCTCTTTCTAGTAAGTCTCTTTCGATTACCCTACTTGTTATAAAAGATTACTACAATATTTGCCTCTCTCGATTACAAATAAATGTAGAATTTATTATAACATAATATAGATAGATATCACTACATAAATATGAACATCTATCAATAAAGCAGATAAAATAGAATTTAGCTCAAGCATGTGAAATTATAGAATAATATCTATTATTATATAGAAATATTAAGATCTGTCATCCTCCCAGCATATGAAGAGTTACTCCATATTGGAGCCAATACCGACAAAGGAAATATTCGTGCTTATTAAATAAGAAAATAGAAAGAAATATTCAAGAAGAATATTTTTCCCTATTTAATTAAAACAGAAACTAGAGTAATTTCTGACACTACAATTTATTCAGAACTAGAGACGAAGCCAATATAATGGCTAAAAGATGAAAAAGAAGAGAAAATAGAGAACAAAGAGAAAAGAAAAGCTTTCTACTCAAAATCTTATTTCAATATTACACTTCTAAGCTTTTTTTTCTGCCTCCCCCTTTCATTTCACGATTGATGCCTCTTTTTATAGGCAAGCCATGCCGACTGGTCGTTTTCAGTATCTGCACTTTGCTTGATGTTTTTAGAGCTCGAGTATCTCCGCATGATGTATTAGGACTTGTGTAAATCATCGGGGATGGTTTTCAAGTTATCCGGAATCGATTTGAAAAAATGAACTTCAAGGTTTAAGATCTAAGTTGGAAGAGTTAACCAAGTTTGACTTTTTAGCATTTGACCTCGAAATGGAGTTTTGTTGGTTCCGTTAGCTCCGTTGGTGATTTTGGACTTAGGAGCGCGTCTAGATTGTAATTTGGAGGCCCGTAGTCGAATTAGTCTTGAATTGGCGAAAGATGGATTTTTGGGAAGTTCGACCGGGAGTGAACTTTTTGATATCAGGGTCAGATTCCGATTCCGGAAGTTAGAATAGGTCCGTAATGGAAAATGTGACTTGTGTGCAAAATTTAAGGTCAATTGGAGGTGATTTAATAGGTTTCGGCATCGATTATAGAAGTTGAAGTTTGAAAGTTCATTGATTTTAACTTAAGGTGTGATTCATCGTTTCGAGGTTGTCATGCGTGATTTGAAGCTTCGAGTAGGTTCGTTTTGTCATATAGAACTTGTCTGCAAAAATTGGCGCCATTTGGAGTTGATTTGATATGGTTCGGACGCTCGGTTGCGATTCTAGAAGTTCTTGAAGTTTAAGTTAATCTTCATGCATTTTGACATCCGATTCGTGGTTTAAGAGGTTATTTTGATGTTTTGATCGTGCGAGCGAGTTCGTATGATATTTTTAGACTTGTGTGCGTATTTGGTTTTGTGACGACCCAGAGGGTCATCACCTGTATCCCTACCCCTTTGTACTTCTGAGGCCCTGAAAACCTCATTTGGGGTTGCCTCGAGTTGTGTGCGCAGTCCGGGCGCGTAGCCAGAAAGTTTAAATATGAAATTTGTGAGAAAAATTGTTAAATCCTGTTATTTAAATTGATTAAGTTTGACTTCGGTCAACATTTTGGGAAAACGGACCCGGACCCGTGATTTGACGGTCCCGGAGGGTCCGTAGGAAAATATGGGACTTGGGTGTATGCCCGGAATCAATTCCGAGTTCCCAAGTCCGAGAAATGAATTTTTATGTGAAATTGTTTTCTGAAAATAATTAAGGAATTGGAAAGTGAAATTTGATTAAAAGACTGTGGTATCGGGCTCGTATTTTGGTTCCGACGCCCGGTACAAGTCTTATGTACGGTTAAGCACTTGCTGTAAAGTTCAGTTGAATTTGGACGTCGTTTGACGTGTTTCAGACTTAAAACTCTAAACTTGATATTTTATGAAAAATTGGAAGGAAATCATGGGTCTTGAGGCCTAATTTGATGTTTATGATGTTGTTTGGGCGATTTGATCGCACGGATGAGTCCGTAGGATGTTTTGAGTTTATGTGTATGTTCGGTTTGGAGCCCCGAGGGCTCGGGTGAGTTTTGAGTAGGTCTCGGGAGGTCTTACACTTAGAAAATATCAGATGTTTCAGGTTCAGGAATTTGCAGGCTCCAGCGTGCCCGCGGTCGCCTTAGCGCGGTCCGTGGTGCGTGCTGCGCGGCCGCGGTCGCCTTAGCGCGGTCCGCGGAGGAAGCCACGTGGCCACGGTCATCTATCAGCGGTCCGCGTGGCTAAGTTCAGAGAGCCAGTATTTCCAGGTTAACCAGCGCGGCCGCGTTCCATATCAGTGCGGTCCGCGCTAGAAGATTCAGAGAGTGGGGGGGGGGGGGGTTTGGTCTATTCCCTCAGCGCGGCCGCGTGCCAAATCAGTGCGGTCCGCGCTGGGTGGGTTCAGAGAGTGTGAAATTCTAGCTCCTCAGCACGGCCGCGGTGCACTTTTGCGCGGTCCACGCTGAGTCTTCACAAGGGTATATAAGGTCGGGATTTTCAGTTATTTTTCACTTTTTTCAAAACCCAAAACACAAGAGGCGATTTTCCAAACGATTCTTCTTCTCCAAAACGACTGGTGAGTGATTTCTAACTCATTTTCTTTACTCCTTAACATCTTTAAACATAATTTCAAACTTCAAAACAAAGATTTTAATGGGGAAATTGGGAATTTAGGGTAGAACCTAGGTTTTCTAAAATTGGGGGTTTTGGACCTCAATTCGAGGTCCGATTCCAAAATAACTTACATATTTGAGTTCATGGGGGAATGAGTAATCGGGTTTTGGTTCGAACCTCGGGTTTTGACCATGTGGGCCCGGGGGCATTTTTGACCTTTTGGGGTAAATTGATGAAAAAGCTATAATTAGTCATTGGGTTTGATTTGTTTAGCACATATTGATAACATGAAGTCCTTATTGCATAGATTTGGTTGAGTTGGAGCCGAATTCGAGAGGGTAAGTGATTGTGGAGGATTGTATTGGCCGTGGAAGTTGAGGTAAGTGTTTGGTTTAACCCTAGCTTGAGGGAATAGGTATCGAGTCTTGTTTGCTAATTGCTAAATGATCGAGTACGACGTATAGGCATGGTGACGAGTTCCTATACATTGGTGTCTAGCATGACCTTGAGTCCTTACATGTGGATTGTTTGGATATTGTTATGCCCTCCATGCTTAATTGATGGCTTCTATGCGTTGTAAACACCTTGTGAAGGATATTGTGATTGTGGAACTTCGTGGAGCATTGGCTCGGTCTGAAATACAAATGGTGAGAGTATATAAGATGAGAAATGCCTTGGAGCTTGGCACGAGTGCTAATGAGAACTAGGATATGAAATGAAAGAAAAAGAGAAATAACGATTTACCCTTGCATGGTTGTTATTGGTTGTTTGTGTACCCTTGTTGGGATTTCCTTCCAAATACTTGTTTACTCCCTTGCCCTTTATTTGTGACTGTTGTTTGGGCAAGGTTGAGAGGTAGACATTACGGATCGGGTTGTGCGCCGCAACAATGTTATGTGAGGATCGGGTTGCACGCCGCAACAGTGATAATTGTGGATTGGGTTGCACGCCGCAATGGTGATAATTGTGGATCGGGTTGCACGCCGCAACAGTGATAATTGTGGATCGGGTTGCACGCCGCGACGGTGTGGAATTATATTAGGGTCGGGTTGCGCGCCGCAACAGTTATTGATACAAGTGTGTTTAGTGTTGGTATTAGTTCCTTGTTCGCCGGAAATTATAAATTGCACCTAGATTGATTACTTTGGATTTACTGTTAATATTGTTATCTCCCCACAGCATGTTTCCCCTCCCATACTGTTAGTTGCCTTGTACCTCGATTTCCGCTGTATATTAACGATTGCACAGGTTTATGTGGGGTCCAGTCTAGCCTCGTCACTACTTCGCCGGGTTTAGGCTAGACACTTACCAATACATGGGGTCGGTTGTGCTGATGCTACACTCTATGCAATTTTGCACAGGTCCAGGTATTGAGCAGCAGGAGCAGCATTAGCACGGGGGCAAACCTTCAGTCCAAAGAGACCCGAGGTAGCTTGCAGGCGTCCGTAGCCCCGACGTCTCCCTTCTATCTTTACATTTGGCTGTCATCTCATTGTACCCGAGATAAACAGATTATGTTCTTTCAGACTTTGCATGTAGTACTTCGTAGATGTTCGTGAGTATGTGACTCCAGTCCCGGGGTAGAGACGTATGTTGGAATTTCTGTATTTTATTCAGTTATCTAAATTTAAGTCTTCCGCTAATGGTTTTTATTCCGTCGCCTTTATTTAATGTCGTTAATTGTTAAAAAGGAACAGGTGTTTAATGAAATTGTTAATTAAGTTAGCTTGCCTAGCTCCTATTAGTAGTCGCCATCACGACCCTCGAGGGTGGGAAATCCGGGTCGTGACAGGTTTAGAGCCTCGAGGGCTTGGGTGAGTTTCAGATTGGTTTTAGAATGATTTTTCATAATTCTTGAGTCCTGGTTCTGGTTTTGTCGCATTTGTGATGTTTTGATTGCAAATGCGGCAATCGCATTTGCGAAGGCAGCCTCGTAATTGCGAAGCTGGGCTGCAGGAGAAGAATTCGCATTTGCGAAGAGTTTTCCGCTTTTGCGAATGACCAGTGCTCGCATTTCCGACCAATTTGGTCGCATTTACGAAGGCAGCAGAGATTCCAAATCTTCGCATTTGCGATAAGTTGTTCGCATTTGCGGGGTTCGCATTTGCGAACTCCATGTCGCAAATGCAACATCTGCAACTTGTTAAGTGCTGAGAATTCCGAGTCTTAGCTTCATTTTCATATATTTTGAACCCTAGCTTCGATGAGAGGCGATTTTATGAAGGGATTTTCATACCAAATCATTGGGTAAGTATCTTTAATCATTTCTCAACTATATTTCATGATTTTATATAAGATGTAACATCAAATTCATGAGAAATCTGTGGAAAAATTTGGGGATTTTGTCAAAGTTTTGAAAAATAAAAATTTGGGATTTGGGAGTCGAATAGGACACGGATTTGAAAACAAAAACACATATTTGGACTCGTGAGGCTATGGGTAGTCAAGACCTACCCTTGGACCCGGTTTTGACCGTGCAGGCCCGGGGTTTGACTTTTGTTGACTTTTTAGAAATCCAATAAAAACCACAACTTTATTAATTGAAATTGTTTTCTCTTGCATTTTGTGATGTATTCAAGTTGTCGTTGGCTAGATTGAGCCGGGCGGAGGCAAATTTGTAAAGGAAAAAGGCTAAATTGAGTGTTGAGTCTGCCGAATTGAGGTAATGTTTTGCCTAACTTTGTTGCGCGAATATTTCCTCCTATTTGTCACGGTTTGCTACATGCAGGGGTGATACATATACGAGGTGACGAGCATATATGTATGTGCAAGGGTTAATCATGCTCGGGGTGGGGGGGTGGGGTAGGGGTGGGGGTGGGGGTGGTGTGGGGTGAACTTTGTTACATTTATGTTTGTAGAATTGCTTGACCTCCTGCATCATGCCTTACTTGACTCTTAGATACTAAGAACATAATATTAAATGATAGAAATCAAGACTTATCTTATTATAACTTGATCAAACTTGACGAAATTCTGAATACATTGATGTGTCTAATTTGGTCATCTCTATGCGAAATCATTACTACATTACTACGACCGATATTCTTGAGATACTAGACTCTATACTTGTGTTGTGGATCATTTGTGAGATTCATGGAAGTGTTTGAATAATACGGTTCTTGAGGGTTGTTGAATAATTGTTGACTTGGAAAGTTGTGATTGGGATTTGTTTGGAATATCCGTTAAAACACTCTCCTTGATGTTATTTATGCTTCCTGCCTTGTTTGTCATTGATATACATATGCTTGGTAAGGAAGAGTATAAAGCACGAAGGGTGATGTCGTGTCATTGTTTATACATTATCATGTGAGGGAGAGTGTAAAGCACGAAGGGTGATACCGTGCCACATTATTGAGCGCATAAGCACGGAGGGTAATGCCGTACCACATATTGAGATTAAAAGCACGAAGGGTGATGTCGTGCCGTACCACATATTGAGAGTAAAATCACGGAGGGTGATGTCATGCCGTTTCATTTATATTTTTATGCTTGTATGTTATCGTGAGGTCATGGCACGATGGGTGTTTCCTTGCAGGCGAGGATGAGGGACATGCATTATGTTTGATATCAGTCTTCCGTGTATACGTTCATGTCTTTACCTTGAACTGTTATTGTCATAATTATAGATCTGATGTGACTTGTTGCTATTGTTCTGTTATTGATCTCTATCTCAATTGTTGTTGTGTTGCTCTGTCACAACCCCAGTTTACCCACCGTGAACATGTCGTGATGGCGCCTAGTCTCTAAAACTAGGTAAGCCTAACAATGCGGAAACATAACTAACTTGCGGAATAATAGTCAAAACTGAACAATTTAAAGGAGAAACAATATATAAAATGCCGCTCGGCATATACAACTCCACATCACAGCATCCTACATTACTATCCCAAAACCGGGAAACTCACGGGAACATAAGCTAAAAAGGAATACAGTAAAGTGCTCTAATCTCCAGAAATGTCTACATCAATAGTACGATAGAAGGGCTAACACTACAGATAGAGTAAAGAAGGAGACTCTTCGGTTTGCGGATGCGGCAGATGTACCTCGAAATCTCCGAAATGCTCCCTGCCTCAAGGGTGATACACCTGGGTAGAAGTACCTGGATCTGCACATGAAAAACATGCGCAGAAAGGCATGGGTACACCACAACGGTACTTTGTAAGTGCCAAGCCTAACCTCGGTTGGGTAGTGACGAGGAAGGTCAGGGCCCTACTGAGGTTAAATAAGATACATGTCTAACAGTGTGAAATGACAGTGTAATTAAATAACTCACGATATAAAGGACCACAACAACTATTACAAAGACAAGCAAAACACAGTGAAAGAACATAACTCAGCTCCGAGATAACAACCGAGGATCTCCCAGGATACCGTCCTGTAGTCCCCAAATATAAATATCATGTCCAGTGGATCTCCCGGGTGCAGTCCCGCAGTCCAACTCGTAAAGTGCAGGGGGATCTCCCAGAATGCAATTCCGTAGTCCCAAAGTAACCATACAGGGGAGCTCCCGGGATACCATCCCATAGTCCCAAAATAAAGTGCAGGGGGATCTCCCGGAATACCATTCCGTAGTCCCAAAGTAAATACACAGCAACAACAGAACTCAATTCAATCAGTTTCATATCAAAGTGAAGGGGGTAATCCTAACCTAGCATGGTTCACGTAGTACAATTAAGGCAGTTAAGACAGATAAAGCAATTTAGTCAAGTAGTCATGCTTCTCTAAGCTACAGTAGGTTTAAATATCAAACAGTGTAAGCAAAGAAAGGAGGAACACAATTCAAGGCTATTTTTAAAGAAAAACCGGATTTCCAACAATTAGCACAAGTGCGCGCTCGTCACCTCACGCACGAGGCATTTCAATTACCATAATATCAATCCTAAGGGGAAAAAGTCCCCCACACAAGGTTAGACAAGCCACTTACCTCGAACCAGCTCCAAAAATCAACTCGAAATCACACTCTTGGCACGAGTATCCGACTCCAAATGGCCAAAATCTATTCAATTAAATTACATGTCGTATATAACATCTCAAACAACTGATTCTACAATTTAATTCAAAGATAATACGTGAAATTATGTAAAATAACCAAAATGCCCCTCAGGCCGACGTCTCGGAATCGAGTGAAATTTATGTTTTCAGAAACCTCGTACTCTCACGAGTCTATAAATAACAAGAACACTTAAATTGGAGTCCAAATGACTCCTAAAATCTCAACTAAAGGTCTAAGAACTTTTCCCCCAATTTCCACCAAAATTTCAAAATCAAATGATGAAATTAACTAAAGATTGATGGAATATAACTAGAAAGGGTTAAAGAATCGTTACCCAGAGATCTCCTGTTCAAATCCCTCTCAAAATCGCCTTCTCCCGAGCTCCAATTCGATTTTCCAACTTTTGAAACCAAACCCTCGAAATTTCATATTTCTGCCCAGCTAATTCCGCATCTGCGGTCAAGGGACCGCATCTGCGGTTCCGCTTCTGCGGACCAAATGTCGCATATGCGACTTTCATTAAAGAGCCCAGGAGCCGAATCTGCGGTTCTTCTTTCGCAGATGCGAAACCGCTTCTGCGGTTAAACTTCCCCATCTGCGGAACCTGAAGGGACACCCAAAATCCGCATCTACGGTTGCCTTGCCGCATCTGCAGACGATTCCCAATCTGAAGATGCGAAAACATCAGAAGCAGCAAAAATGTGCAATCTCTTAACTTCAAAATCTTTCTGTCAACCATCCGAAATCATCCCGAGACCCCCGGGACCTCAACCAAAAGCACCAATAACCCCTACTACCTCATTCAAACTTGTACCATTACTTAAACCACCTAAAACAACGTCGGAAACTCGAATTAATCAAGGATTTAAGCCTAAGAACTTCAAATTTCCTCAAAATACGCTTTCGATCAAAAACCTAACCAAAACACGTCCGAATGACCTGAAATTTATGCACAAACATCCCAAATGACATGACAGAACTACTACAACTTCCGGAATTCCATTCCGACCCTCCGATCAAAATCTCACTATCGGACCGGAAACTTCAAAAATTCAAATTTCGGCATTTCAAGCCTATATTAGCTACGGACCTCCAAAACACAATCCGACCACGCCCCTAAACCCGAAATCACCTAACGGAGGACCATCGGATTTCCATTTCGAGGCCGTCTTCACACTGTTCTGACTACAGACTACTTTCCAACACCTAAGCTCTCATTTAGGGACTAAGTTTCCCAAAACTCTCCGAAACTCAAGACCGAACATCCCGGCAAATCAAAATAGCAGTAATAAACTTGGGGAAAGCAGTTAATAGGGGATCGGGGCGTAAATTCCAAAAACGACCGGTCAGGTCGTTACATCCTCCCACACTTAAACATTCGTTCATCCTCGAACGAGCACAAAGACATACCTGAGGTAGTGAAAAGATGAGGGTACTGGCTACGCATATCCTGCTCGGTCTCCCAGGTGGCCTCCTCGACCGGCTGGCCCCACCACTGAACCTTCACGGACTCAATGTTCTTCAACCTCAGCTTCTTGACATGCCTGTCCAATATTGCCACTGGCTCCTCAACATAAGATAGGTCCTTCTCCAACTGGACTGAGCTGAAATCCAACACGTGCGATGGATCACTGTGATACCTCCGGAGCATAGAAACATGAAATACCGGATGAACTTCTGCCAAGATGGGAGGTAAGGCAAGCTCGTAAGCAACCTCCCCAACACGCCTCAATATCTCAAAAGGGCCTATAAACCTCGGACTCAACTTCCCCTTCTTCCCAAATCTCATAACGCTCTTCATAGGCGAAACCCGAAGCAGAACCCGCTCTCCAACCATGTAGGAAAAATCACGAACCTTCCGGTCCGCGTAACTCTTCTGTTTGGACTGGGCTGTACAGAGTCTATCCTGAATCACCTTGAATCTCTCCAAAGCATCCTGAACCAAATCTGTGCCCAGTAATCTGGCCTCACCCGGCTCGAACCAACCCACCAGAGATCTACATTGCCTACCATATAAGGCCTCGTACGGTGCCCTCTGAATGTTGGACTGATAGCTGTTGTTGTAGGCAAACTCCGCTAATGGCAAGAACTGATCCCAAGAACCTCCAAACTCAATCACGCACGCACGGAGCATATCCTCAAGAATCTGAATAGTGCGCTTGGACTGCCCGTCCGTCTGAGGGTGAAATGTTGTGCTCAACTCCACCCGAGTACC
Organism: Nicotiana attenuata; assembly: GCF_001879085.1. Classification (NCBI taxonomy): domain Eukaryota; kingdom Viridiplantae; phylum Streptophyta; class Magnoliopsida; order Solanales; family Solanaceae; genus Nicotiana; species Nicotiana attenuata. The sequence continues at coordinate 92,690 of NW_017671525.1, forward strand.
CAACTCCTGCTGTACGGCTCTCCAGAACCGCGATGTGAACTGAGTACCTCTGTCTGAAATAATGGAAACTGGAATACCATGCAGACGGACAATCTCCCGGATATAAATCTCCGCCAACCGCTCTGAGGAATAGGTAGTACACACAGGGATAAAATGCGCGGACTTGGTCAGCCGATCCACAATAACCCAAATGGCATCGAACTTCTTCAAAGTCCGTGGGAGTCCAGATACGAAGTCCATGGTGATTCGCTCCCACTTCCACTCCGGAATCTCTATCTGCTGAAGCAATCCACCTGGTCTCTGGTGCTCATACTTCACCTGCTGACAATTAAGGCACCGAGCTACAAACCCAACTATATCCTTCTTCATCCGCCTCCACCAGTAGTGCTGCCTCAAATCCTAATACATCTTCACGGCACCCGGATGAATGGAATACCGCGCTATGGGCCTCCTCTAAAATCAACTCCCGAAGCCCATCAACATGGGGTACACAAACCCGACCATGCATCCTCAATACTCCATCATCACCAATGGTCACATCTCGAGCATCACCATGCAACACCTTGTCCTTGAGGACAAGCAAATGAGGGTCATCATACTGCCGCTCCCTGATATGATCAAACAAGGAAGACCGAGAGACCACACAAGCTAGAACCCGACTGGGCTCCGAAAGATCCAATCTCACAAACTGGCTGGCTAGGGCCTGAACATCCATCGCCATAGGCCTCTCTGCTGCTGGTAAATAAGCTAAACTCCCCAAACTCTCTGCCCGGCGTCTCAAAGCATCGGCCACTACATTGGCCTTGCCCGGGTGATACAAGATAGTGATGTCATANAAAGCATCCTGAACCAAATCTGTGCCCAGTAATCTGGCCTCACCCGGCTCGAACCAACCCACCAGAGATCTACATTGCCTACCATATAAGGCCTCGTACGGTGCCCTCTGAATGTTGAACTGATAGCTGTTGTTGTAGGAAAACTCCGCTAATGGAAAGAACTGATCCCAAGAGCCTCCAAACTCAATCACACACGCATGGAGCATATCCTCAAGAATCTGAATAGTACGCTCGGACTGTCCGTCCGTCTGGGGATGCAATGTTGTGCTCAACTCCACCCGAGTACCCAACTCCTACTGTACGGCTCTCCAGAACTGCAATGTGAACTGAGTACCTCTGTCTGAAATAATAGAAACTGGAATACCATGCAGACGGACAATCTCCCAGATATAAATCTCTGCCAACTGCTCCGAGGAATAGGTAGTACACACAGGGATGAAATGCGCGGACTTGGTCAGCCAATCCATAATAACCCAAATGGCATCGAACTTCTTCAAAGTCCGTAAGCGTCCAGATATGAAGTCCATGGTGATCCGCTCCCACTTCCACTTCGGAATCTTTATTTGCTGAAGCAATCCACCCGATCTCTGGTGCTCATACTTTACTTGCTGACAATTAAGGCACCGAGCTACAAACCTAACTATATCCTTCTTCATCCACCTCCACCAGTAGTGCTGCCTCAAATCCCAATACATCTTCGCGGCACCCGGATGAATGGATTACCGCAAACTATGGGCCTCCTCTAGAATCAACTCCCGAAGCCCATCAACATTGGGTACACAGACACGACCCTGCATCCTCAATACTCCATCATCGCCAATGGTCACATCTCTGGCATTACCATGCTGAACCTTGTCCTTGAGGTCAAGGAAATGAGGGTCATCATACTGCCGTTCCCTGATATGATCAAACAAGGAAGAACGAGAGATCACACAAGCTAGAACCCGACTGGGCTCCGAAAGGTCCAATCTCACAAACTGGCTGGCTAGAGCCTGAACATCCATCACCATAGGCCTCTCTGCTGCTGGTAAATAAGCCAAACTCCCCAAACTCTCTGCCCGGCGGCTCAAAGCATCGGCCACCACATTGGCCTTACCCGGGTGATATAAGATAGTGATGTCATAATCCTTCAGCAGCTCTAACCATCTCCTCTGACGTAAATTAAGGTCCTTCTGCTTGAACAGATGCTGCAAACTACGGTGATCAGTATATATCTCACAAGGCAAACCGTACAAGTAATGACGCCACATCTTCAATGCATGAACAATGGCAGCTAACTCAAGATCATGGATAGGATAATTCTTCTCATGTATCTTCAACTGTCTAGACGCGTAGGCAATCACCCTATCGTCCTGCATCAATAGAGCTCCAAGGCCAACTCTCGAGGCATCACAATAGATAGTATAGGACCCCGAACCGGTAGGCAATATCAAAACTGGGGTTGTAGTCAGGGCTGTCTTGAGCTTCTGAAAGCTCGCCTCACATTCCTCTGTCCACTGAAATAGAGCACCCTTCTGGGTCAATTTAGTCATAGGGGCTGCAATCAATGAAAACCCCTCTACAAATCAACGGTAGTAGCCCGCTAAGCCAAGGAACCTACGAATCTCTGAAGCTAAGGATGGTCTAGGCCAACTCTGCACTGCCTATACCTTCTTCGAATCCACCCGAATGCCCTCACTCGCTACCATGTGACCCAAGAATTCCACGGAATCCAACCAAAACTCACATTTTGAAAACTTTGCATATAATCTCTTTTCCCTCAGAGTCTGAAGCACTGTCCTCAGGTGCTGCTCGTGATCTTCCCGACTCCGAGAATACACCAGAATATCATCAATAAAGACAATGACAAAAAAGTCAAGATATGGCCAGAATACACTGTGCATCAGATGCATGAAGGCTGCTGGGGCATTGGTCAGCCCAAATGACATAACAAGGAACTCGTAATGACCATACCGAGTCCTAAAGGCAGTCTTCAGGATATCTGGCTCCCGAATATTCAACTGATTGTAACCTGAGCGCAAATCAATCTTAGAAAACACCCGTGCGCCCTGAAGCTGGTCAAACAGATCATCAATACGAGGCAAAGGATAACGGTTCTTCACTATAACCTTGTTCAACTGGCGGTAATCAATACACATGGGCATAGAACCATTCTTCTTCTTCACAAATAACACAGGAGCACCCTAAGGCGATACACTGGGCCGAATAAAACCCTTATCAAGTAATTCCTGCAAATGCTCCTTCAACTCTTTCAACTCAGGAAGAGCTATACGGTACGGAGGGATAGAAATGGGCTGCACGCCCGGCAACAGATCAATGCTAAAATAAATGTCCCTATCGGGTGGCATGCCCGAAAGATCAGCTGGAAACACATCGGGGAAATCCCGTACTACTGGGACTGAATCAACAGAAGGAGTATCCATACTGGCATCTCTCACATAAGCTAAGTATGCATCACAACCTTTCTCAATCATACGCTGAGCCTTAAGGAAAGAAATAACTCTACTGGGAGTGTGACCTAAGGCACCCCTCCACTCAATACGCGGTATACCTGGCATAGCCAGCATCACAGTTTTGGCGTGACAATCAAGAATAGCATAATGGGGCGACAACCAGTCCATGCCCAAAATAATATCAAAATCAACCATATTGAGCAATAATAAGTCAGCTCTGGTCTTAGAACCACCAAGAATAACCAAACATGACCCGTAAACGCAGTTCACAACAAGAGAATCTCCCACAAGAGTATAAACATAAAGTGGGGAACTCAAAGAATCCCGAGGTACACCCAAATGCGGAGCAAAATAAGAAGACACATAAGAGTAAATGGATCCTGGATCGAATAGTACCGATGCATCTCTGTGACAGACCAAGATGGTACCTGTGATGACAGAATCGGAGGCGGCGGCCTTAGTACGGCCTGGAAGAGCATAATATCTGGCCTATCCTCCCCCCCCGAGGGAGACCTCTACCTCCCCGACCTCCACCCCCGGCTGGCTGGCTGGTGGAGTGGCAGCTGGTGCTGGAACCACAGCCTGAGAGCTCTGTGAGGCCTGCTGGGGGTGAGGGGTCTGCAAAGGTGCACCCCTCCTGAGTCTGGGGAAATCTCTCACCTCGTGGCGTGTGTCACCACACTCAAAACAAGCCCTGGGAGGATGTGGCGGCTGTGACTGGCTCAGGCCAGGTCTGCTGGACTGTCCACTGGAAGCACCCCGTGCAGGAGGCGCACTAGAGACTGGAGGTGCATAATAAGGCTCCTGAGGCCTAGGTGGAGCTGGAATATCACTGGCTGCTGGAAGAGCTGAATGAACGGGGCGACCCATATGACCCCTACCATGACGAACTGCAGCTGGGGCACGGGCACCAGAAAAATGGCCCGACTCTTAAGACCTCTTGGCCTCCCTCTCCTCCCTGTCCCTAGCATGCATACCCTCAATCCTCCTAGCAATGCTCATCGCCTGCTGATAAGACACATCCGTCTCTAACTCACGAGCCATGCTAGATCTGATGCTGGGAATAAGCCCCTCAATGAACTGGCGAACCTTCTCGCGGACTGTAGAAACCAAAGCTGGGGCATGTCTAGCCAAGTCAATATAGCGGACAGCATACTCTGAGACGGTCATAGTACCCTGGCGCAAACGCTCAAACTCTATGCGCCAAGCATCCCTAAGACTTTGGGGAACATACTCCCTCGTGAACATATCTGAAAACTGAGCCCAATTCAGGGAAGCTGCCTCATCCGGACTATCTAGCGCATAAGCACACCACCACTGATAGGCGGCTCCTCGAAGCTGGAAAGTGGTGAAGGAAACCCCACTCGATCCTGATACGCCCATAGTGTGGAGAATACGGTAGCACTCCTCCAGAAATCCCAAGGCATCTTCTGATGCTAACCAACTGAATACAGGAGGATCATATTTCTTGAACCTCTCAAGTCTCCGCTGCTCATCCTCTGAAGCCGCTGCTCTACCCTCGAGCTGAACTGGTACTGCAGGCGGCACAGGTATAACCTCTGGGGCCTGCTCAACATGCACTCGCTGCTCAGGAGTGCGGGCGACGGGAGTCTATACTCCTCCCCCGGCTTGGGATGTGGCTGCAGCAAGGGGAAGCAACCCTGCCTAAGCCAAAGTGGTGTACATACTCATACACTGCGCCAAAGTCTCCTGGAGTGCTGGTGTAGTAGTGGCAGACGTATCGGGTGTCTGGACTCCGGCAGGTACTGCTGGTGGTGCCTCGGCGGCAGCTCGCGCGGGTGCTCTGGCTGCACCACGAGCACATCCTCGGCCTCTACCCTGGCCCCGGCCTCTGACGGCTCCAGTAGGGGGCGCAGGTGCCTGATCCTCTCGGGTAGAGCATGTCCTCACCATCTGTAAGAGAATAGAAAGACAGAAGTTTAGTTGTGATATCAAGAATCTCGCACGACAAGGAAATCAAATGAAGTGGGATTTTTTTCCTAACAGTTACATAGCCTCCCGTAGATAAGTACAGACGTCTCCGTACCGATCAGCGATACTCTAATAAACTGGCCTATGTTTCGTGACTCCTATGAACCTAGAGCTCTGATACCAAGTTGTCACAATCCCAGTTCACCCACCGTGAACATGTCGTGATGGCGCCTAGTCTCTACAACTAGGTAAGCCTAACAATGTGGAAACATAACTAACTTGCGGAATAATAGTCAAAACTGAACAATTTAAAGGAGAAACAGTATATAAAATGCCGCTCGGCATATACAACTCCACATCACAGCATCCTACATTACTATCCCAAAATCCGGAAACTCACGGGAACACAAGCCAAAAAGGAATGCAGTAAAGTGCTCTAATCTCCAGAAATGTCTACATCAATAGTACGATAGAAGGGCTAACACTACAGATAGAGTAAAGAAGGAGACTCTTCGGTCTGCGGACGCGACAGATGTACCTCGAAGTCTCCAAAATGCTCCCTGCCTCAAGGGTGATACACCTGGGTAGAAGTACCTGGATCTGCACATGAAAAACATGCGTAGAAAGGGCATGAGTACACCACACGGTACTCTGTAAGTGCCAAGCCTAACCTCGATTGGGTAGTGATGAGGAAGGTCAGGGACCTACTGAGGTTAAATATGATACAGGTCTAACAGTGTGAAATGACAGTGTAATTAAATAACACACGATATAAAGGACCACAACAACTATTACAAAGGCAAGCAAAACACAGTGAAAGAACATAACTCAGCTACGAGATAACAACCGGGGATCTCCCAAGATACCGTCCTGTAGTCCCCAAATATAAATATCATGTCCAGTGGATCTCCCGAGTGCAGTCCCGCAGTCCAACTCGTAAAGTGCAGGGGATCTATGCAATTCCGTAGTCCCAAAGTAACCATACAGGGGAGCTCCCGGGATACCGTCCCGTAGTCCCAAAATAAAGTGCAAGGGGATCTCCCAGAATACCATTCCGTAGTCCCAAAGTAAATACAAAACAACAACAGAACTCAATTCAATCAATTTAATATCAAAGTGAAGCAGGTAATCCTAACCTAGCATGGTTCACGTAGTACAATTAAGGCAGTTAAGACAGATAAAGCAATTTAGTCAAGTAGTCATGTTTCTCTAAGCTACAGCAGGTTTAAATATCAAACAATGTAAACAAAGAAAGGAGGAACACAATTCAAGGCTATTTTTAAAGAAAAACCGGATTTCCAACAATTAGCACAAGTGCGCACTCGTCACCTCACGCACGAGGCATTTCAATTGCCATAATATCAATCCTAAGGGAAAAAAGTCCCCCGCACAAGGTTAGACAAGCCACTTACCTCGAACCGGCTCCAAAAATCAACTCGAAATCACACTCTTGCCACGAGTATAAGACTCCAAATGGCCCAAATCTATTCAATTAAATTACATGTCGTAAATAACATCTCAAGCAACTGATTTTACAATTTAATTCAAAGCTAATACGTGAAATTATGTAAAATGACCAAAATGGCCCTCAGGACAACGTCTCGAAATTGATTGAAATTTATATTTTCAGAAACCTCGTACTCTCACGAGTCTATACATAACAAGAATACTGAAATCGGAGTCCAAATAGCCCCTCAAATCCTCAACTAAAGGTATAACAACTTTTCCCCCAATTTTTACCAAAATTCCGAAATCAAATTATGAAATTCACTAAAGACTGATGGAATATAACTAGAAAGGGTTAAAGAATCATTACCCAAAGATCTCCTCTTCAAATCCCTCTCAAAATCGCCCTCTCCCGAGCTCCAATCCGATTTTCCAACTTTTGAAACCAAACCCTCGAAATTCCATATTTCTGCCCAGCTAATTCCGCATCTGCGGTCAAGGGACCGCATCTGCGGACCAAGATGTCACATATGCGACTTTCATTAAAGAGCCCAGGAGCCGCATCTGCGGTTCTTCTTTCGCAGATGCGAAATGCGGTTAAACTTCCGCATCTGCGGAACCTGAAGGGACACCCAAAATCCGCATCTGCGGTTGCCTTGCCGCATCTGCAACACCGTATCTGCGGTGCCACATCTGTGGTTCCCAAACCGTGGATGCAAAAACATCAGAAGCAGCAAAAATCTGCAATCTCTTAACTTCAAAATCTTTCTGTCAACCATCCGATATCATCCCGAGGCCCCCGGGACCTCAACCAAAAGCACCAATAACACCTAATACCTCATTCAAACTTGTACCAATCCTTAAACCACCTAAAACAATGTCGGAAACTCGAATTAATCAAGGATTTAAGCCTAAGAACTTCAAATTTCCTCAAAATACGCTTTCGATCAAAAACTAACCAAAACACGTCCGAATGACCTGCAATTTTTGCACACACATCCCAAATGACATGACGGAACTGCTGCAACTTCCAGAATTCCATTCCGACCCTCGGATCAAAATCTCACTATCGGACCGGAAACTTCAAAAATTCAAACTTCGGCATTTCAAGCCTAAATTAGCTACAGACCTCCAAAACACAATCCGACCACGCCCCTAAACCCGAAATCACCTAACGGAGCTAACGAAACCATCAAATTTCAATTCCGAGGCCGTCTTCACACTGTTCTGACTACGGACTACTTTCCGACACCTAAGCTCTCATTTAGGGACTAAGTGTTCCAAAACTCTCCGAAACTCAAGACCGAACATCCCGACAAATCAAAATAGCAGAAATAAACTTGGGGAAAGCAGTTAATAGGGGATCGGGGCGTAAGTTCCAAAAACGACCGGCCGGGTCGTTACATGCTCTTACCTTCTACTTGCTTAGCTTGCAAATACCATGCCTATTTCCTGCTTTTATAATTATAATCTGTTGATACACAATTTTTCCTTATATATTTTTTATACTCAAAATATTTTCAAAATAGCATGTGTATGCATATATGAGCATGCCCAAGAGTTTTGGTATTTTTTCCCTAATTTTTAAGATTTTAAAATAAGTTGATTGTCCATTTTTGGCAGTACAAAATCCAATAATTGTTCCCAAAATTATCACTTTGGTGAATAATTTATTTATATTCTCGTATTTACACCAAAATATAATTAAGGTGATTTTTGTATATTTTTATAAATTTATTTGGTATTTTTAAAGCTAAATTGCATATAATTGCAATTATAGCCTATTTTATGGTTAACAGCATTTTACAATTATAAAATCATTTCCAGTGTTTTTAGATCAATATTTATATATTATTAATTAGTTTAGTGCTTTTTGTTTTTAAAATCATTTTAACTATTTTTATAAAATAAAAAGGGGGAAATTGGCTATTTAACACATAGCCCATTTCTATTTCAATTGTAGCCTCAATTTAACCCCCCCAATTCTGCCCAAATCAAAATAACCCAATTTCAATTGTAACCCAACCCACGACCCGTTTTCAAACCCACCCGGCTTCCCCATTAATCCTGGCCGTTGATCATTTTGATCAACGACCGTGATTCTTCCTTTCCATTTTTAATTCCCATTACCCCCTTACCCTAGTTCACTCTATCAGATGTGCCGCCTTTGAACTCTCTTCACCTCCCACATCCTCTCTAGACCTCTCCGTAACCCTAGCCCTATCCCACCTACTTCCGTCCTATTTCCATCGGAATCCATGGCATTCTTGGCCAGAGGTGGCCTGTACTCACTCTCCTTCACCATTAAACCTAAGCTGACCAAAGCTCGGAGGCCTTCCATGGCTTCCTTTAGATCTGTCTCAGATCTGCAAGATCTATGACCTCTCCGGCCATTTTCTGGCGTGTTCAAAGCAATATGAGTCTTTTCGACTCAGGATCCGACTTTCCTCAAGACCTTCTCATTCTAGGGTCTTCTCTGCCATTTTTAAGCCTTCTAAGGTTCTATACTTGCTCATTTTTTAGATCTATACCATGCTTCATCTTTACTTGACGTTTTAAGGCTTTTACCAAAATTTCCTTTTTAAAATTGGTCAAGTTCGATTTTTAGGGTTTTTGGAAAATGTTTCTTTAAATGTGTTCTGGCTCTTTTGCTCTCTCTTTATGTGTGCTTATACTCGTATGTTCTTCCTCTTACTGTTTGCTCTTTTGTTTCTTTTCCGATTGTGCAAGACTTTTTCTGTTCACATGTTACTCGGTTTGTTGTTCATCATTTTTTGCTATATGTGCTTAAGTCTGAGCTCCTTGATTTTGTTTCACCTTACTGAGTTTTGTTGATGTTCCTGTTGAACATGTTTTTACCTACTTTGTTTAAAACTTCTGAAACTTGTTTGAATTCCAAGTTTTTCCTCAAGCATGACTTTGAATCATATGTTTGACTCTCAATGACCTTGTTTTCTCACCTCTTTGTCTGACTCAATTTGAAACCCTAAGATTTGGGGGTTTTCTTTGGGGTAAATTGTATTAGGGTTCCACTTTGGAACCCTAGGCTTTCAGACTTACTATGAGCCTGTATTTGAACTCGAAATCATGTTTGCTTGTGACTCTGGAACTTTCATTGTTAGACTCTTTCTTTGTTTAAGCTGTATGCTTTTTATATGAAAAAAACTCCTCTTTCTAAAAGGTTTCACCAGCCAAGTGATTGATTTCGAAATCCCTTTAATAAGGCTAATGATTCCTTATTGATTTCTTGCGATTGAACCTCCTTATTTTGATTCTTTTGTGTAAAAAGCCTATGCTTGTGATGTTTTCCTTAAATACATGACCTTCTGTAATTCTGCACCAATCGTTGAATTATTTCCATACTTATATGACTCTTTCCTTAATTACTTGGGATTCCCTG
>NW_017671525.1:103472-110733 GCF_001879085.1 Nicotiana attenuata
AACTTGGACATCTGAGGGCTGGCATTTCGACACTGCACTATGTTCTTAATTCTGCAATGTTTTGGGGTGTAAGCACTGCCCGGAGCCCTTTGAGACTCTTGGGAACTTTGACACACTCCAAATATGAGAAAGTCTTTTGGAAATCTGATCCTGGAAGTTGGTTTATCTCATATTGTTGGACCTTGAAGTCTAAATAAGGTTGTTTGGATGTAGCTGGAGCTTCTGATGTAATTTTACTTTTCTTTCTGATTCATTTGGGTCTGTAATAACTTGTAATAACAATTGGGGATGGCTAGTGGAAAGGGATGGGGATGAATGCATGCAAAGGGTTGAAAACTTGCCTATAGGTTAGTTATAATTTCTGCACTTCTGCATCATAGAACTCATGCCTATAAGTTTTTCTGCACTTCTGCATCGTAGAACTCATGCCTATAAATCTTTCTGCACTTTCGCTTTTCTGCAATTTAGAAAACATGTCCATAAGTCTTTCTGCACTTCTGTATTTCTGCATTTTTAGAACTCGTGCTTATAAGTTCTGCATTTCTGCATTTTAGAGATTATGCCTATAGGTTCTGCATATAGAATCATGATCTTAGGTTTTTTCTGCACTTCTGCATATACACGCCATTAGGCAAACAATTTTAGGCTTAATAATAACCAATTCATTCTAGATACCATGCCGATAGGACTCTTGCATTTATGTAACTATTTTAAAACCAATGACGCTTAGAGATCATGCCTATAGGAGCAAATCAACTGAATCAGCTTCGTTTCGAATCTAGAATCAGTCATAAGTCTGCAGATCTTTGTTGATAAAACCAGCAAACTTTTTCATTAAAATCAATACGCTCTATTAGATGCCATGCCTATAGGCCTCACTTAGGCAAACTATTAGGTAATTAAGTAACTGTGTCAGTCTTTGTTAACTACATCCAGACAAGGCTAATTCGGACTCCTCATCTGAGAAATATGTGATGAATCAGCCTATCCTACGCCTTAATTTAATTCAGACCAAACCAGTATTTGAAGTCATGCTATATTTGCTCTTCTAAGTGAGGAGGCCTGTATGAGCCTTAACTGCTATTTGTTATCCCTTTAACTGCTATTTGTTATTGCTTGTCGCCTAGATTTTTTATCCTTTTGAAACTCGGAAAAAGCCCCAACTCCCTCCCCTTTAGGATTAGTAGTCTCAATGCCTCCTGGACTGATAGGATTGGGACGGGTAATAGCATGCAATAAGTAACGATACCATTCCGCGCTTTAATACCTTAACGGGGTGGGGAGGGTAGATATAGAGATGATGACCGATGCGCTAATATCTTATGTAGCCCTTCTTCTGAGGAGTGATTACTGGGTATTGCAATGACGTGATCCATATTGATCATAAGCCTAGGACTCCCCTCCCCTTTACTTGCTTTTATCTATTTTCTTCAGAATTGTTTAAATCTTTCATAAATTTCTGCCCTCTTTACTTTCCTCAAAGTTTCAACTTATTTGCAATATTATATGCATACCCTTTCTATTTAAGCCCTTTATTGCTTACTTGATTATGTGAAGTCACAATTATAACATGGCCAGGAACCACACTAGTGGATCTTGAGGGGTGCCTAACACCTTTCCCTCGAGATAATTTCTAGCCCTTACCCAAACTCTGGTTCTTCAAACTCAAACCCTTTTAGTGTCCTAATGCACTTTAATCATTAGGTGGCGATTCTTCAATTCCAAAACCCAATTCCCAAAAAGGGAATGAGTTGTCCTCCCAAATGTCGTAAACCCGATTTCGCGAGAAAAAGGGGGCATCGACAGCATGGCGACTCTGCTGGGGATTATTCTTTAGGCTTTTACCATTTCATGCTACTTGTGACTTTATTGCAGCATTATTGCCTTTATTTAATGTCTTTATCTCTTTTCTACTACAAAACTGACTTGGCTCTTTTTTTTCTTTTCTTTAATGCTTTCTTTTACTGCTTTCCTTCAATACTGTTTTAAATATTGTAATCATTACTTTATGAACGTGCAAATACGTGACAACTTGTTTCATTCTTGTAATTGCATATTCAACATCATATTCCACTCATGCCAAACAAGATACCATAGCAACACTTATAATGAGTGGTTGCGCCCTTCCAATATTATCACCCCTGACTTTGGCAAAGGCATATTTGCGGTAAAACCAGTCGATCAGCGGTGCAGTCGACGGTTCCGTGCCTTTCCCTCTTGAGTTGTCCGCTCAAGGGTACCGGTCTAACACCCCATAGAAACCTTACTCTGTTCAATTGTGCATGCATCGCTGTCAAAACCTAGCTGAGTCAGTTATGCTGTCCGCATAATGACTCTTTAAGATAGCCTTGTCCAAAGTCCACTGGGTTTCCTTGGAACCCAAACGGACATTACCACGTCTGTGCATTTATTTGGAGAACTAAATGCTGCTTATGCCAATTATTGATATTCAGAGTCCGGCGGGGGTAAGTGTCTTTTGCAGAAAATGAGGCACGAAGTCCCCAATTCGGCATGGTAACCAACATCCACCCAAGGTTACTAAGCTTGTAGGAAGACCTTCACTCCAGTGATCAGACCCTCGTCTGCAAATACTTGGGAAATTTGCCTTCTTTCCTGGAAATCCAACCCGACAACAAAATCATAGAGGCTGTAACTCTATTCTGGGATGGCGATAGATCGGTGTTCCGCTTCGGGGACCTTGAAATGACACCAACGCTGAAGGAAACCAAGGAGGACACTTGGCTAGAGCCTATTTACTGCTAGGACTGCGCGAGCTGGTGAAGCTGTTCGATGGAGCTAAAGATGCCGAGTCTGGGGAAGGTCCTTCTGGGACCAGGTAGTTAGGGGTCTTTTCTTTGCTTTTAAAATGTAATAAGGCCAACGACCATTTGTGACATTTTATTTTCCGCAATTTTAGTGTCATTCTGGGATTCGTCTTATTTTTATCAATAAAATGAGGCACTTAGCATCATAAGTTCTCCAAATTAACTTGTCGCTAGGCCTACCTCGGGCACAATGAGGCTCCCAAATTAGGACACGATTTATAATGTGTTTAAATATTGAAATGTTTTCTCCTCATGATCCTCACTAACTTGTTACCTTTTTGTTTTTACTTTTGTTTTATTCCCCTCCCCAAAGGTTAGTTCGTGCACTCTAGCATCATCTTCTTACTCCACAAGATCCAAGGGCCCTCCATCTCCTCCTCATCCGAGTCCTATCAGAAACAAGAACAAGGGGAAAATGGAAGATTTAAGCAACAGAAAGGAGAACTCAGTTGAAAGGGTAGAGGTTCCTCAAGGTATTCAGGTTTCCAAGGAAAGCGCCTCCCAGCTCGAACAGAAGTTGTTGAAATTTCAGGAAGAAATGGACCAAGTTCGGAATTTGGCAAGATTGTCATTTTCCCTCACCACCCCAGATGTCAACTTCCCCAACACTCAAAATCCCGCACCTTCACAAAATATCCCGAAACCACAAAAACAACCCACTCATGCTCAACACTGCAACACATGCCACACTTCAAAAAACACATCACTGCTCATCCCTGAACCAGTAAACACCACAAATGATCATCTCCACAACACTCCTATCTATGTGGAAACCATACCACACTATACTCAACCAATTTTAAGCACACCTGAGTCTGATGACAAAGACTCTCTTATCCGGAACCTGGCCACAGAACTCAAGAAGCTGACTAGCCGAGTCTAAGGTGTTGAAGGAAACAAAGGTATCGAGGGGCTGATTATGAGGACCTTTGCATTCAGCCAGATGTCGAACTTCCGGAGGGGTACAAACCTCCCAAGTTCGAGATGTTCGATGGCACCGGGGATCCCAGAGTTCATTAAGGACATACTGCGACAAACTGGTCGGAGTTGGAAGGGATGAAAGATTCGCATGAATCTCTTTATGAGAAGTCTGAAAGGGGATGCTCTATCATGGTACATTAGCCAAGACCCCAAAAACTGGACAAATTGGGTAGGTATGGCATCTGATTTCATGGACAGATTCAGATTAAACACAGAGAATGCGCCAGATGTATTCTACATCCAGAATTTAAAGAAGAAACCCACGGAGACATTCCGCGAGTATGCCACTCGTTAGAGATCAGAAGCTGCTAAGGTCAGGCCGGCTTTAGAAGAAGAACAAATGAATAGGTTTTTTGTCTGGGCTCAAGACCCACAGTACTACGAAAGGTTGATGCTAATTGAAGGCCATAAATTCTCCGACATCATCAAGCTGGGGGAGAGGATCGAGGAAGGTATTAAAAGTGGTATGGTCACTAACTTTGAAGCATTACAGGCTACCAACAAGGCTCTATAGTCTGGTGGCGCGTCCAAGAAAGGGATGTGAGCGCCGTGATGGTTTCACAGAGAACAAAATCCCCAATCAAGTATCAAACCTACCCATTACCTCCACTTACATATCAGCCTACCCCAAACTACCAAGCACCCTCGCCCTCCTACCAAGCTCCACCACCCGCTTACCAATCATCTCCACCTCCCACATATCAGCCCACTTCACCCAAATACTCTCAACCCGCACCTATCTACCAAGCCTATAATACTCAACCCTCTCACTATCAATCCCCTCCAACTTGCCAAAACTTCCGTACACCTCGACCAAACTTCGACCGCCGACCTCCCAAACAATACACCGCCATTGCCGAACCAATCGACCAACTGTATGAAAGGCTTAAAGCTGCTGGCTACGTCACCCCTATCCCTGACATAACTCCAGAAAACCCTTCCCAATGGATCAACCCAAACAAAACCTGTGCATACCATTCTGGCATGAAAGGGCATACCATTGATGAGTGCCGATCCCTGAAAGACAAGATTCAGGCTTTGATTGATAACAAGATCATTGTGGCAAAGGAGCCTGCTCCGAGTGTCCACAGCAACACTCTACCTGACCACAAAGGCGGAGGCGTTCACATGATCGAGATAGAGGATGATTGGGACCCCAAAGGGTCGATCGGATTAATCACTGAAGGTGACGAGACAAAGAAACCAACGATCACACTTAATCCGATTGTAGTCCAGATTCAGCCTTCTGAAGATGCTGAAGTGAACATGTCCATACCACTTGAGTTCGAGGCACCTCCTTCTGCAAAGACGCCACGACCAATCGAGGTTGAGTTTGGGCCCCAAAGGCGCCTAAGCCCTTTGAAGTTGTTGTATTACCTTCCAAGGCAAGGGTGCCTATTCCAGTAGCTATGACAGCCATAGCACCGTTCCACACAAAAGCTATACCGTGGGACTACATAGCAAAGGCAAGAAGGAAAGGAAAAGCCAAGTTCGGAGAAACAGTTGCAGCGTAGGGTATGACAAGAACCGGCAGGGTTTATACTCCGGAGCATTTAGTTAAATCAAGTAAGCAGGCCTCTGGACGACCAACCGTCACTGAAACTGAATCTAATGACCTCTGGAGGAAGATACAAGCAAAAGAGTACTCAGTCGTTGATCAACTGAATAAAACACCGGCACAGATCTCCATCCTAGCACTGCTGCAAAGCTCTGATGCGCATAGGAATGCCTTGTTGAAGATACTGAGCGAGGCATATGTACCCAGCAACATAACTGGAGGAGAAATGGCGAACATGGTAGGGCAAGTATTGGAGAGTCACAAAATCACTTTCCACAAAGACGAGCTGCCACCGGAAGGGCTGAGCCACAACAAAGCATTGCACATCACTGTGCAGTGCGAGGATCATTTCATCACTAGAATTCTGATTGACGGAGGGTCCAACCTCAATATTTGACCATTGGTGACTCTCAGAACATTGGGGAAGAGCCTGAATGAGATCAGGGATGGAGCCATTAATGTCAAAGCTTTCGATGGTTCCCAAAGGTCCACTATTGGGGAAATCAGTTTATGTCTACAAATGGGACCGACTTGGTTCGACGTTGACTTTTAAGTAATAGACGTCCCAGCATCTTACAACTTGCTTCTGGGATGACCTTGGATTCATGCCGCTGGAGCTCTACCATCAACCCTACACCAGGCAGTGAAGTTTGAATGGAATCTCCAAGAGGTGATTATTCACTACGAAGGCAGCAATCCCATATACAGTCGCCAAACTATCCCGGCAATCGGAGGAAGAAGGGAAATAGGCGGAGAGACCTACCACCATATTGAGCGAGTCAACACCGTGGACAAGGATAAATGGTGGGATAACAAGATTGAAAGCATACTGAATTGGTGTGGATACGAACCTGGCAGGGGACTTGGCAAGAACCTCCAGGGAATCACCAAGCCTATCAAGCTGAAGAAACATGGTACCACTTTTGGCCTGGGATATGAATACACTTGGGAGGAGTTCAACCACTGGTCTCCACCATGGCGCAATCCCTACTACCCACTGGAACATCCGATACCTCGCTTGGAGCAGACTTTCCAGCCAGTCGATGTCATATATGGGTTAGAGGAAGAGGAAGCGCTAGCGACAATGAGGAATTTGTTTTTCGAAGATGACAACATGGATTGTTGTGTCATTTTCAAGGGGGAAGGGGAGGAAGGCCCTTCCATACAAGCTGTAAGCCGAGGAGCACGCCTCAACAACTAGACCGTCAGAACCACCAGGGCCCGGAAAGCTTTGGGGTAGCAAGGCTGAATAAAGCACCATGCATCATTTTATTTTACTAGTCAATTTTCTTTCCGCATTTTAATTTCGTAATAAGAGCTCCAATGTTCAAAACAATCATGAAATTTATCAAAGCATTTTAGTTTCTCATAAATCCCGCTCTTATTACTTTTCATCGTTTACTTTATTTACACAGCATTACTATTACTTATGAACCGAAGATTGTGACTTGCAACGAGACAACGCAACAAACAGATATAGACTCAAAAGAAGATGATATACCAGAAGAGGTTGTTAAAGAGGTTGAGGATTTTGAGAATAGACCTAAGTCTAACTTGGACGAAACTCAGATTGTCAACTTGGGAGATACAGAGAATGTCAAAGAAACTCGTATAGTGTTCATCTGTCACCATCAGAAATGAAAGAGTACACGGAATTTCTAAGGGAATATGAGGAATATTCGCCTGGTCGTATGATGATATGACTGGTCTCTGTACATCTATTATATTTCCCCAATCATGTCAATCGTGCCTTAGATGCAATTACCTGTCAATTAGCCACCTAGGTGAAGGTCACTACCCTAGTGCCTTTTAAACCATTAGATACAACTGGTAGCGATTTACTCTTAGTCTAATTTAGTTGCAATTATAATTTTGTAGTTTGATCATAGTAGAATAT
>NW_017671525.1:115314-142303 GCF_001879085.1 Nicotiana attenuata
TGATGAATCATATTTTTAAGGATTTTCATGGGAAATTTGTGGTAGTTTATTTTGATGATATCTTGATTTATTCTAAAAATCTAGATGAGCATGTGGAACACTTAAAACAAGTTTTTGAAGTTCTCAGAAAGCAACACTTGTTTGCTAATCTTAAAAAGTGTACTTTTTGTGTGGATCGTGTGGTATTCTTGGGTTTTGTGGTTAGTTCTAAGGGAGTTGAAGTTGATGAAGAGAAAATCAAGGCAATTAAAGAGTGGCCTAAACCTAACAGTGTAACTGAAGTTAGGAGTTTTCACGGGCTTGCTAGTTTTTATAGGAGATTCGTGCGAGACTTTAGCACCATTGCTGCTCCTTTAACTGAAGTTGTTAAGAAGGATAAGGGTTTTTCATGGGGAAAAGTAACAAGATGATGCTTTTAACTTGTTGAAAGAAAAATTGTGTTCTGCTCCTCTTTTGCAATTACCCGATTTTTCTAAATCTTTTGAGGTTGAATGTGATGCCTCTGGAAAAGGAATAGGTGCTGTTTTGATGCAAGACTCGAAGCCCATTGCATACTTTAGTGAAAAGCTGAGTGGAACTACACTGAACTACTCAACTTATGACAAAGAGCTATATGCTTTGGTAAGGGCTTTAGCTACATGGCAACACTATTTGTGGCCAAGAGAGTTTGTGGTTAAGACTGATCATGAATCCTTGAGATATTTGAAAAGCCAAGGTAAGCTTAATCGGCGCCATGCAAAATGGGTTGAATTTATTGAAACTTTCCCATATGTGATTGCTTACAAGCAAGGAAAAGAGAATGTGGTTGCTGATGCACTTTCAAGAAGGTATGTCTTGGTTTCTTCTCTTACTTCTAAATTGATGGGTTTTGATCAAATCAAGGAACTTTATTCTAATGATTCTGATTTTGGCAAGGCTTTTGCAGAATGTAAGTTGGGTCCTTATGAGAGGTTTAATCTTCAAGATGGGTTCCTTTTTAAGGAAAATAAATTGTGTATTCCTAATTGCTCTTTGCGTGAATTGTTTGTTAGGGAAGCACATTGTGGTGGACTCATGGGACACTTTGGAGTGCCCAAAACTTTGGATATACTTGCTGAACATTTTTTTTGGCCTGGCATGCGAAAGGATGTTGAAAAAGTGTGCTCTCAATGTCTTGAATGTAAACAAGCCAAATCAAAAGTGTTACCACATGGCCTTCATACTCCTTTACCTGTCCCTACTTCTCCTTAGATTGATATTTCTATGGATTTTGTGTCAGGACTTCCTAGAACTAAGTATGGTAATGATAGTATATTTGTGGTGGTAGATAGGTTTTCAAAAATGGCTCGTTTTATTCCATGCTTGAAGACTAATGATGCGTTACATGTAGCTGATTTATTTGTGAAGGAAGTGGTTAAATTACATGGCATACCTAAAACTATCGTTAGTGATAGGGATGCTAAATTTTTAAGTCACTTTTGGAGAGTTCTTTGGGCGAAGTTGGGAACTAAATTGCTATTTTCTACATCTTGTCACCCACAAACTGATGGGCAAACTGAATTAGTTAATAGGACCTTAGGGAATATGTTGAGAACTGTTTTAAAAGGAAAATTAACTTCTTGGGAAGAACATTTGCCCATGGTAGAGTTTGCCTATAATAGAACTATCCACTCTTCTACTGGTAAGTCTCCTTTTGAAGTTGTTTATGGATTCAATCCCCTCACTCCCATTGATTTGTTACCTTTGCCTACTAATGACATTGTCAATCTTGATGGTAGAAATAAGGCTGAAATGATGAAGAAGATTCATGAACATACAAGGCTTGCAATTGAACGGAAGAATGAACAAACTGCCTTAAGAAGAAATAAGGGGCGAAAATATGTCATTTTTAAACCTGGAGATTTAGTTTGGGTGCATTTTAGGAAGGAAAGATTTCCTGCCAAACGAAGATCCAAATTAGATCCAAGAGGAGATGGGCCATTTGAAGTCCTTGAAAGGATTGGAGACAATGCTTACAAACTTGACCTTCCTAGTGAATATCAAGTTAGTGCTACCTTCAATGTTTCTGATCTTTCCTTGTTTGATGCAGGCTCGAATTCGAGGCGAAATTCTCTTCAAGAAGAGGGGAATGATAGCATCCATGGCAGCTCAACATCATTAAAGGAGAAGGATGAAGCTCTGGAAGCTCCAAGAAGGCCCATGACAAGGTCTAAAACAAAGAAATTTCAAGACAAGCTTAATGAGCTTCAATTGGCAATTAAAAAGTGTTTTATAATAGAAGAAGAGCTCCAGCACAAGGAGGATCTTTGGGCCAAGTCTTACAACTATTTTGAGGCCAAAATTAAAGTCCAAGAGGAGATGGAATGAGGCCCAAATATGCCCCAAAAGAGAGGAATTTTCAGCAGCCCAAATAAGCCCAAAAATAGTTTCTAGAATATATATTTAATAGTTGTTTTAATCTATGTTGACTTGCATTGGCCTATATGTATGTTGACTACATTGGTCTTAGTGTGGGTAGTCTTCTATGCTTCTAGGGAATATAATTTTCATTTATTGAAGTCTTGACTAGCTCCTTCTTTACTACTATATAAAGGGGTGCTTGTCTTCCATTGTAGAAGATCATTGAAGATTAATATTATTATTGTGAGTTCTTTTGAACCTTTGTGAACTTTACTTTGAAGATTTATCTTGCAACCCTAACTAGTTCATAGCTTAAGGTAGCAAGATAATTTTCTTTCTTGTGATATCTTTGGTTTCTTTTGATATTCTTCGAAGGCGACTAGTTTCTTTTACTAGTTGTTGTCGTAAGTTATTCAAACTAGAAGTCAAGATCCGAATCTAGTTCTTGATTAGCTTATCTCTAGTGAAGGCAATTGGTTTCATAACCAACTTGTTGTCATTAGGATCTTGTCAAAATCTAGATTAACATAATCTCGGGGTTCTTGGACCTTTCCTCGAATTTCGACATATCTAGTTTATTTTTCTTGCTCCGCTTGCATTTCTTTACTACTTCCGCATTTCATCAACTTATTTTCTTCAAGTTCTTGGATCTCCCAACCTTTGTGTTATCAATTACCTAGGTAGGGGTTTTCTTTGGTATCCTTTTGGATGTAAATACATTGAGCAACTGTGTGCCCCAGTCTTCCGCAATTTTGGCATAGAAGATTTTTCCCTTCATAGTGTATATATTGTTTGTGGTTACCAATATAGATGAAGGGTTGTACTGGAACCTCCAAAAATGGAATCTCCACACAAAGTCTAACATAGCGACCCCTCATTGTTGTTGATGTGCATACATCAATTTTTAGTAGCCGTCCAATAGAGTTACCAATTCTTTCCAAAATTTTCTCGTCATAAAACTGCGTTGGTAGTTGCGGTAACCTAATCCATATTGTTGAGGTTGTCAATTTTTCTTTTGTGGCCACGAAATTTGGTTGCCATTTAGCAATTGAAAGGCAGTGGCCATTGATGAACCATGGGCCTTGGTGAAGAGCTTTCTCCATGTTTTCTTTTCTATTGAATTTGGTTATGAAATAATCTTCCCCTAGATCATTCAATGAAAATTCTTCCGTTGGGCGCCAAAGCTCTTGAATTTTCTTCTTTAAGTATTGACGTAGTATACATTTACCAAAGAGTTTAAAAATGATTGAGCATTTCTATGGCTTGTAAATTCTTTATTTATCCTCCTCTGTAAGTGTGATCAGTCTAATGCCTCGTGTGGAAGAGCTCATTAATTTGTCCGATGATTCTTCTTCCTCTGGGACAATCTCTGACAGCTCGATGTTATATTGGCTCACGTTTGGTGCAAAGTTCATAGGATCTGAGGATATTAGCATATCCCTATACGACGCTTTGTTCTCCACACCACACCATTTTAGTGTTGGTTGATCAATATCAGGTGGTTTAGGTGATATTGTATGTGAAGATTCATAGGGTTGAGGGTTCATTCTAGAGAGCAATCTTCAATTAAGAGTAAGATAGATTTTTTCAAGCCTGCTCGTCAAGGACGAAGTTACATTGCTTCAAGACAACTAAAGAACCACAAGAAGAATTTTTTGACTCGCAAATCAATTCCTTATTTGTAACTACATATGTTATACTTAAAGAAATAGAACTTGAAAATATTAGAATTAACTGCATAAAAACTTAAAATCTTTCTCAACTTTTTTGCATTTTGAGTTAAGTTTTTCTTTTTCGTCCGAAATTTGACTAACCTGCTAAGATATTTGACTCCATTTGCTTCCATTTTTATCCAAGGAAACTAGTATAACCATGTTATGTTCTCTGAAGCAAAGCCAACTCGACTCATGAAAGTGACTATTACTACCTGTCTTTTATGCACTTATTTTTTTTTTAAGTTTTTTTTTCATTGACAAGTCAAGATGTACATAGAGGGGGGCATAAACCAAACCTCTCGGAGGAAAGTTGGGATGGACTAAGTCCATCCATTACAATTTGACTAGTCCAACAAGAATTAGAAGGGTTGCTCCTTAAACAGATTAGCTCACAAAACAAAGGAACTAAGAAAGATCACTCAGCCTGGATAAAAAATAAAGGTCCTCTTTCTTACCCTGATTCTGAAATTTGGCATCCCTTTCTCGTCATTCTTCAATAAGGATATAAACTGCCTTGGAAGATTTATAGCCTCGGTGAAGAACTGACTCTTCCTCTCTACTTTAGCTATATTAGCTNGAGGAGTAGATGAGGATGTGTTCGAGGGAGATGCTGGTGGGGGTGTGCTAAGATTATCTTGGGGGTTAGTCATGGTGGATTGTTTCTTGAAAAATTTGGGAATTTTGGAGAGAAGAAGGGTGATCAGAACTTGAGAAGAGTTTTGACGGTTATGGATTAAAGAAGAAAAGGTGTGGTGTATTTAAAGATGATTAGAAGTCATTGCAGTAACGTCAGCCTTTTTGCAGAAGTCAATTAGAGGTCTAATCACTTTAGAATTCCGGTCTCCTAGTGATTAATAAGCGACGCTAGATTTTAGGCAAAAATCCCGTTTTATTTAGAGTTCTAGGAGAATGAAATTGGTTCAATGCTCAACGGATAGAATTTCTGGGAATTTGATGAATGTAGGACTTCTGCTCATGATTGAAAAATTAATCTTTCTAATTGTGCAACGTATAGAAAACATACCTGAACTTTCTCATAAGCATATACTGATGAACCAGGTTCTTCAAGTAGAACTCTCTTGAACATGCCTCAAATGTCATAATAGAAAAAACTTTGTAAGAGATCATTGAGTCATATATACATATGTCACAGGAGTATACCGAATAAAGTATGAAACTGAGTAAGAATTGATCTAGATATTTACACAATAGTTAGAACTCCTAACAAAAAAAAATTTTTTTTCATCATTTTTTTTTCAATTTTTTTTTCATTGTGCATTCTGAACTGGACCTATTAGGTGATCTTAATCATCCCTAATTCCAACCTGTTCCTCTCAAAGCTTTCTCTACTCAGTACTTTAGTAAAGATGTCAGCTATTTGTTTATCAGTAGCACAGAATTCTATTGAAATCAATCCTTTCTCATAGCTATCTCTTAAGAAGTGGTGCCTAACATCTATGTGCTTAGTCCTCTTATGATGAACAGGGTTCTTTGTCATACTTATAGCACTATTGTTATCACAAAATATTGGAATACATCCCACTTCAATTCCAAAATCTACTAGCTGTTGTTTGATCCATAGTAATTGAGCACAACAAGAAGCAGCAACAACATACTCAACTTCAGCAGTAGATAGGGCCACAGAGTTTTGCTTTTTGGTAGCCCATGACACAAGACATGAACCAAGGAAGTGTGCCATACCTGAGGTGCTCTTTCTATCCACTAGGAAACCTGCATAATCAGCATCGGCATATCCTACTAGGTCAAAATTACTACCTTTAGGGTACCAAAGGCACAGATCAGTGGTTCCGTTTAGATATCTCAGTATCCTCTTGACAGCAGTCAAGTGAGACTCTTTTGGATTTGCCTGAAAACGAGCACAAAGTCCTACACTGAAAACAATGTCAGGTCTGCTAGCAGTGAGATACAAAAGTGAACCAATCATACCCCTATACAACTTTTAATCAACTGATGAACCAGGTTCATCAACATCTAATTTAGTGGCAGTTGCAATGGGTGTGTCTATTTCTTTAGATTCCTCCCTTTTAAATTTTTTGATTAGCTCTTTTGTATACTTCTGCTGATGGATCATGGTTCCATTTCATGGTTCCATTTGGACTTTGTTTAATTTGTAAGCCTAAGAAGAAATTAAGCTCACCCATCATGCTCATTTCAAGCTCACTTCCCATTAATTTTGCAAAGTCCTTACTTAGCTTGTCAGTGGTGGCTCCAAAGATTATGTCATCAACATAAATTTGCACAACAAGGAGATCCTTACCTTTTTCCCTTAAGAATAAGGTACTATCTATTTTACCTCTCTTGTAACCATGCTCCAGTAAGAATTTTGACAGTCGTTCATACCATGCTCTTGGGGCCTGCTTGAGTCCATAGAGAGCCTTGTCCAGCTTGTACACATGCTCAGGACATTCCTTACTTTCAAACCCTGGAGGTTGTTTCACAAACACTTCTTCTTTTAGGTAGCCATTTAGGAAGGCACTTTTGACATCCATCTGATGAAGAGTAAATTCCATATGTGCTGCAAAGGCTATAAGAAGTCTGATTGCCTCTAGTCTTGCCACTGGAGCAAAAGTCTCATCATAGTCTATGCCCTCCTCCTGGCTGTAACCTTGGACCACCAATCTTACCTTGTTCCTTGTAGTTGTTCCATCTTCATCAAGTTTGTTCCTGAAGACCTATTTTGTACCAATGACTGATCTGTCCTTGGGTCTTGGTACTTTTTTTTTCATCTTCATGAGAAGTCTTTTTTTTTGACAAGTCAAGATGTACATAGAGGGGGGCATAAACCAAACCTCTCAGAGGAAAGTTGGGATGGACTAAGTCCATCCATTACAATTTGACTAGTCCAACAAGAATTAGAAGGGTTGCTCCTTAAACAGATTAGCTCACAAAACAAAGGAACTAAGAAAGATCACTCAGCCTAGGTAAAAAATAAAGGTCCTCTTTCTTACCCTGATTCTAAAATTTGGCATCCCTTTCTCGTCATTCTTCAATAAGGATATAAACTGCCTTGGAAGATTTATAGCCTCGGTGAAGAACTGACTCTTCCTCTCTACTTCAGCTATATTAGCTAGGAGGTCTGCTGGGATGTTACCTTCTCTGAGTGTGTGAACATAATAAAAATTTCCAATTAGATTCATTGCTTGAATTGCTGAGATCTCATCCTTTATATGCCAAGTAGTAGAAATTTCTCCTCTTATCATCTGGATAACAACAAGAGAATCTGACTCAACTGTCAACCTGTTGAAGCCATGATCTAAGCACCATCTAACTCCGGTTTTGATTGTTTGAGCTTCAGCTGAATTGTTTGAGCNACAGTTGAAGGAGTTTTAGAAGATACTAGGAATGTAGATTTTCTTTTATTCACCATTTGTCCTGAGGCTTGTTCATAGTCCTCCAACTTTTTCATCATCATGGCAATAGATAACAAGTCACCAGAGGAGAAAAGGGTGGTGTCATCAGCATATGTGAGGTGAGTGATTAAAGGACTGCCTCGATCCATAGAAAAATTAATAAAATTATCATGTACTAGCTGGTCCATCATATAAGACAGCAATTCTGCCCCAATGACAAAAAGTGAGGGGGATAGTGGGTCTCCTTGCTTAAGGCCCCTAGAGGATTTGAAAAACCCATGTCTCACTCCATTGACATTGATGGAGTACCAATTGTTTGAGATCAATCTTGCAACCATATCAATCCAACATTCAGAAAAGCCTAATTGCCTCATAGTTTGACAGAGGTAGTCCCAAGGAACTCTGTCAAAGGCCTTTGCCATGTCTAGCTTAAAAACTACATTACCATTGACATTGGGCCTATCCAAGTTATGAATAAGTTCTTGAGTAAGCATAACATTATCTGAGATTGACCTACCTTTAAGGAAACCAGTTTGGTTTGGAGAAATAATCCTGTTCATAAGAGGGGCTAGCCTACTGTTAAGCAACTTTGAGATAATTTTGGAAGTGAAGTTGCTTAGACTAATAGGCCTAAAATCAGTGAATTGTTGCGGGTTATCAATTTTAGGGATAAGGACAAGGCATGTATGAGTAAATGATCTAGGGAGAGGTTGCCCAGAGAAGAATTCCAAAACCACCTGATAGAGATCATCAGAAATTATATTCCAGCAGTGTTGAAAGAATTTTCCAGAAATGCCATCGGGGCCAGGCGAGCTGCTACTATCCATGGAGAATACTACCTGTTTCAGTTCATCCATGGTAGGGAGTGCCTCTAAAACCAAGTTATCTTCTTCATTTATTACTCTGTTAAGCCCCCTAAGCTTAGAAAAATCTCTGTAAGTATTTTCTTGTGTGAACTGCTGCTCAAAAAAGTTAATAGCTTCAGTAGCTATATCATCTTTGTTCTCAATCCAGGTACCATCTTGCTTCTTGATTCTTGTAAGTTGTAATTTTTTCCTTCTAGAATTAATTACAGAGTGAAAGAACCTAGTGTTATTGTCACCATCCGTAAACCACTTCAAGCCAGCTCTTTGTCTCCAAAATGACTCTTCATTTTTTATGTGCCTAATCAATTGTGCATTCACATTATTGTATTACATCCTATTGCTTTCAGTATTGTCATTTAGACATCTTTCCTCTAATACCTCAAGCATATTCTGCAATTCCTTGGTCTTACCCAATAGAATTCTTGGACCGAAAGGAAAGACTTTTACAGACATTTTTTAGCTTGAGATGAAATCTCCACATAGGGCCTCCTTCTACTTGTAGATTCCAGGCTTGTTCTACCACTTGCATAAAACCCTCTTGTTCAGTCCAAAGATCTAAGAATCTGAAATATTTTTTAGGCTCCAATTGTGGATTAGAAGTGGAGACAAGAAAAGGAGTATGATCAGAGCCAGTTCTGACCAAGTGTGTGACAGAGGTATCTGCAAAATTCTGTAACCATTCCGAGTTAACAAGAGCTCTATCCAGTCTTGCCCATATCCTCTTAATAGGTGCCCATCCATTACACCAGGTAAAGGACTTCCAGTGTAACCAAGATCCAAAAGGCCACTATCCACAATGCAATTGATGAAGGGCAAGCTTTTAGACATATTGTGAATTTTCCCCCCTTTTTTCTCCTGAGGATCAGTAATAGAGTTAAAATCCCCAATCACCATCCATGGAGAGCTAACTCCATTAGAAAAAGATTTGATGCTATCCCATAGAGGCTCCCTGAGATGAGCTTCGCATTTAGCATACACTAAAGTCATGTATAAAGTCTCCCCATTATTATCAATTGAACAATTGATAAGTTGAGGAAGGTCTTCAATAACAATACAGTTGATAGAGCTATCACCAAAGAACCAGATTTTATTGTTGCAATTAGCATATGCAAAATCAAACCCAAGTCCTCTTCTAAATTTCTCCAACTTTTTCCTTCCGCAGAAAGGTTCCATGAGAGCAATGAATAAAAGGTTGTGAGTTCTTTTGAGTTGCTTAAGTCTGTCAAAGGCACCTTGTGAAGTGATGCCTCTAATATTCCAGATAAGAGACTTAATCATTAAAAAGATATAGATTGATCATCATTGTCCTGTGAAAATTTCACAGGAGGAATGCCTTTGCCACTTCTGTTACCTCTGCCCTCCCTAAAGGTGAGTCCACCTCTGGTTAATGAGAGTCCACCTCTGGTTACCTCATTCCCCCTGGGTGAGAGGTGGTGTCTGTCAGTAATATCTCCAAAGGCTTAAACAATTTCATCTGGTGGTGGTGATTGATGTGAGAGAGTTTCTAGCAATCTGTTAGCATGATCATCGCTGGTAGCTGATTGAGCATCAAGACTTTCCTCACTTTTAGACTGATCTTCAAGGCTTTCGAAGTCATTCTCAGAATCACTAACAACTTGATCATTTTCAGCAATTTCTGAATCTTTGCCTTCAAATTCGGAATCTATATCATTTACCACATCCAGCTCTAATTCATCACTACTTTATGAGGGAATAGTGTGGTTAATAGGATTGTTAGCCAGTGGAGGGGATTCGGAGGTTGGATTGTTAGGAGGATGAGGATCCGGAGGCTCTTGAGAAGTGTGGTTTGTGTGTGCATTTTCTATCTGGTTTCCTAGTAGTGGAGGGCTAATTTGTGTTATCTTTTGGATTTTAGGAACTGAGGTGAATATATTTTGTTGTTTTGGAACAACAGAGGTAGAGGCGATATTAGATTGGTGTTTTGGCTTGGTAGTACTATCAGGGAGCATCTGAGAACCTGTCTTAATGGAAGACTGCACATTAGGGCTTGTCTGAGGTGTTGTGTTTTGAGGTTTATTAGGCTTTGCATTTGGATTAACTTGGCTTGACTCAAATATTAGTGGAGTTGGTTGTTTTGTGCTATGATGCTGATGAGTATTAGTCTGTTGTTTGCTCTGACTAACTTGCTATTGCACTCTTTTCTTTGGTCCATTCTTGTGCTTCGATGCCTGGTGCAATTGGGCTATATGTTCAACTGGATTGTTCTTGTCCAAAACTTGTTTCTGTTTGTCTTGCGTTCCATCATTTGTTAGCTGTATAGTTGGTTGATTTGCCCTCTCTGATTGTGAATTTTTCCCTGTGAGAATGACTTCCTGATGAGGTTGTTGTGGTAGCATATTCAAGTTAGTATTCCCGATTGTGTGTTGATGTAATTTCTTGTTTCCTCTTTGGACTCTCCATTGATCATCAATCTCCTCAATGTTGGCTGAGGCTTTAGCCTGAACTTCTTCATCTCTTTTCTTATTTCTGCAGGAGAGTAGATCGTGACCTTGCATACAACAATATTGGCAGTATGATGGGGCACCCTCGTATTCGATATCTAACCAGTATCCATCCTCCTCATTACTATCTAACCTCTTAAATCCCAGCCAGATTTGATCCTGTCTAGGCTTTAAGAGGTCAATTTCAACTTTAACTTAGCCACGTTACCCCTAGACTTAGAGTAAGTGGCCATATCGGGGGCCATGGCAGTGCCAATTGAGCTAACCATTCTGGACAAGGTGTCCCACCTAAAAAGATGCCAGGGGAGCTGATGAATCAAAAGCCGTACAGGGGCAATTGTAGTTTCACATTCAGGGGAAAAATCAGGGGTCCATCTAATAACCTTCATTATATATGGACCAAGAGTGATGAATGGTTTAGAGTATATGTGGTAGAAGTCTGCTTCAATGGTAAAGTCAATATAAACATGATTTGTATCATAGAAGGCTATTTTAACAGAACCTTTGAGAGGGATATGACTGATGAACAACCTCCTTACTTCTTCCATACTAGGTTTACCTCTGGTGAACTTCCCAACAATTGTAAATTTGCAATCTTCAGCTAATGTAACAAAATTGTCATGGGCACTGAAGTATACTGTTGGTTTGCCCATATGAGTACCGTGCATAATTTCCACCGGTTGCTTGGTACTTGAGCTATTGGCGAGAGCAGCTGACACCGTAGCTGAGAAGGATGTCTTAGACACTGGGTGTGGTGGCTTGGTTTGAACTTTGGAATTAGTATTTGAGCTAGAGGGGGGTTTGCATTCTGATTTGCATTTTGTTGACCATTAGATTGGGAATTTTGAGTAGTATTGATGTTTTGGTTGTGACGACGAGGGGGCTCAAAGTTACTGGAAACCTTCAATTGTGGTGGAAGAGAGTTATTCTTTTGGGTATTGGGGAGTTCGTGATTTGGTGTTGAGTTAACTTTTGTGCCATCCAGATGGACCGCATCTTCATGTCTAATTTGAGAGGATGTTGGTTGTGAAGTGGGGGTAATTTTGCCGAC
This sequence comes from Nicotiana attenuata, assembly GCF_001879085.1. Taxonomy (NCBI): domain Eukaryota; kingdom Viridiplantae; phylum Streptophyta; class Magnoliopsida; order Solanales; family Solanaceae; genus Nicotiana; species Nicotiana attenuata. Next base: position 127,159 of record NW_017671525.1, read on the forward strand.
CATAATTGATGGAATGGTTTGGGATGTTAGTATTTTGTGGTGGTGGATCAGGTGGGGCTGGTGGAGGAAGTTGAGGGACCTCTAATGGTCCAGTAAGGTTGGCTGAGATCATAGAGAAAAGTCAGAGAGAAATTTGTTAAAGAGACTTGACTCCTTCCAAACTGGTTAAGCTCATCCTGCATTGCATTCACCCAATCTGCATCCTGCAAAGCCTCAACAACATTTTTAGGTTCAATGATAGATAGAAAAGCATCAAAAGCACACAGATTCTTTAATTGTGATCTGGTTTTAACTCCAAATGTTGGATCAGTGAGAATGTTCTCAATGGGATGAGAACTTTGATACTTGTGAGGTTTCACAGCCAACTGGCTTCTGCTAGATGTTTCTGCCATTTGCTGAGGAACAGGATCATGAACAGGTTCCTTCAAGGAGTTTATTTCAATTCCTCTTTGATTTTTTCCCCCTGTCAGGTTGCCCTGTATGGAAGAACCTGTTCCATCACTTGTTCCTTCTGTTGGTGCCACTTTGACCTGAGTTGATGCTTTAGTCAAGTCTTTTACCAATCCAATGGCTTCATCTTCATGTTCCTGTTTCTCAGAAAGAATGTTAGTTTCATCAAATACTACATGCACACTTTCTTCTACACACAAAGTTCTTTTGTTAAACACTTTATATGCTTTGCTATGTGAAGAATATCCCAAGAATACTCCCTCATCACTTCTGGGATCAAACTTTCCTAGGGAGTCTTTTCCATTATTGTGCACATAGCACTTGCAACCAAATGCCCTAAGATGGGATATGTTTGGTTTTCTCCCTTTAAGTAACTCATAGGGAGTCTTCTCTATCAGAGGTCTGGTCATGCATCTATTTATTATGTAACATGCAGTGTTTACAGCCTCTGCCCAGAAGCTGTGAGGCAATTTACTAGAAAGTAGCATGGTTCTAGCCATATCCTCAAGAGTTTTATTCTTTCTTTCAACTACTCCATTTTGCTGAGGGGTCCTAGGGGCAGAGAAATTATGATCTATACCATTTTCATCACAGAACTCAGCAAACTTGGAATTTTCAAATTCAGTTCCATGATCAGACCTAATAGAGACAAGTTGATTTCCTAATTGTTTCTGAGTTTTTTTAACAAATGCAGAAAACATGTCAAATGCTTCATCTTTGGAGGTTAGAAATAGAACCCAGGTAAATCTAGAATAGTCATCAACTAGCACCATTACATATTTCTTTCCACCTCTGCTCATGGTTCTCATTGGACCACATAGATCCATATAGACCAATTCCAACGACTTGGTTGTACTTACCACTTTCTTGCTTTTGAAGGATGACCTTACCTGCTTCTGCCTTGCACATGCCTCACAAACTTTGTCTTCCTTGAACTTGATATTAGGTAGACCTATCATCAAGTCTTTAGAGACTAATTTGTTGAGCTGATTTAGACTTGCATGACCAAGTCTTTTGTGCCACAGGAGGGGATCATTAACCAACACACTTAAACACGTGAGTTCATTTTCTGAAAGAGTGGACAAATCTACAATGTAAATATTGTTAACTCTTTTTCCCTGCAAAACAATCTTGTCAGTGATAAGGTTAATCACAAAGCATTTGGTGGAGGTAAAAGCCACAAGGTTACCTCTGTCACACAATTGTGACACACTTATTAGGCTATATTTCAAGCCATCTATCAGGTAGACATTCTCTATGGAATGAGAATCTGTTTTGCCTACCTTTCCAACCCCAATGATCTCACCTTTCTTTCCATTACCAAAGGAGACATTACCTCCTTTTAAGTCCTCAAGTGAAAGGAATTGGTCCTTGTCCCCAGTCATATGTTTTGAGCAGCCACTATCCATATACCATATTTGGCTCCTCCCTTTCACTTGGACCTGCAAAGAAAATCAGGGGTTAGTCTTAGGAACCCAAACTAGTTTGGGTCCCTTTCTATAAGCAAAAGGGTGAATCAAATTCCTTCTTGCCCATCCAGGCAGCTTACTTTTCTCTCGAACAAAAGCTTTGTTCTTTTGACTGGCTTTTTCTTTTGCATTACATTCATATTTGTAATGGCCAGTCTTACCACAATGTTTGCAAATTTTATTTTCAGGAAGTGTGAGGTACTTGCTTTTAGGATCCCATTTTGGAGCTTGAGTCCCATATCGAAGTCCTCTTTTGTTGCTACTGTGATGCTCTTGCAGCCAGGAGAATGCATCAGAAGCCTAGTTCCACTTGCAAGTTCTGTCTAGTTCATGTTTCACCTTTCCTAGATCTTCCTTTAAGACTTTGATGAATTCATCTTTCTTATACAATTCATCTTTCATTTTTCCCAAATTTTCTTCTAGAGTGAGATATGTGTGATCAACTTTCTTCTTTCCTGTTCCTAATTTCAGTTTTAAGTTTTCAGACCTAAGTTCTAGGACACTGTTGTCAAGTTCAAGAACCTGGTTCTTCAACTCAGCATTTTTGTTATCACTCTCATTTGCCCTAGACTCTAGACTTTTGCATTTTGCTTTTAGGATCACACATTCCCTATACAGAACTTCCTTCTAATTGTTAACTATTTCAGATTCATCAATGAAGTCTAGTAATAGCTCAGCCAACTTTTCTTTAGACAAGAACTTAATCTTGTCTTTGAGATGAAGAATACTTACCTCTTGTTCATCATCTGATTCTCTGATGGCCATCAGTGCTTTCTCTTCTTCAGCTTCATCTTCTGAGTCTTCATCTGAGGTTTCTCCCCAAGCAGCAACCATAGCCTTGGTTGAACCTTTGTTTCTTTTTGGTTGAACCTGTTCCTTCTTCCTGTTCCTTCGTTCAGCTCTTTCTTCCACTCAATTTCCCATTGAGGGCAGTGTTTGATCATGTGATCAGTCTTACCACACTTGTAGCAACCCTCATTGGTCTGTTTCTCAGGAGCTCTTGTCTTGTTGAAGGTTGTACCTCTTGAAGAACCCTTTCCTCTCATCAGGTACTTTTTAAAATCTCTAGTGATCATAGCCATCTCATCATCTTCCAGATCTGAACCTTCAGCAATTCTGAGAGCTAGACTTCTCTCCTTCTTGGGGGTATCCATCTTCATGGTTTGCCTTCTCATTTCATAAGCAGTCAGATTTCCAATCAGTTCATCCAGTCTGGGAGTAGCAATATTCTTGGATTCCTGAATAGCAGTGATTTTGCTTTCCCATGTGACTGGCAGAACCCTTGTCAGAATTTTCTTAACCTTGTCTTCTTCAAGAATAACCCTTCCAAGAGACTTAAGTTCATTTGTCAGTGTAGTGAACCTAGTATACATCTCCTGGATAGTTTATCCTTCCTTCATAGTAAAATTCTCATATTGAGAATACAGTAGTGTTCCTCTTGATATTTTCACTTGAGGTGTACCTTCATGGGCCACTTGCAAGGTGTCCCATATCTCCTTAGCAGTAGTACAGCTTTGGATCCTACTGTACTCATCTGGACCTAGTCCACACACAAGCCATTTCTTGGCCTTAGCATTTTTCTCCCACTTCCTCAGGTCTTCAACAGTGCAGTCAGCCCTTGTCTTTGGCACATCAACTCCTTCAACATTCTTCTTTGTAGTTGCTAGGGGACCATCAATGAATATGTCCCAGAGTTCATAGTCTTCCCCTATGATGTGATCTCTCATCCCGCTCTTCCACCAAGAATAGTACTGACCATTGAAAAGTGGAGGCCTAGCAGTGGATTGCCCTTCCCAGTTCCCAGGTGGTGCACTCATGTTGATCTTCTCCTAAGGTGTTAGCCTCTTCAAGGATAACCTACTCTGATACCAATTGGTGTTCTAAACGTCAATACCACACAAGAGGGGGGGTGATTTGTGTGGTACCCAATTTTCGCTTTAGAAGAACCTGGTTCTTCTAGGTGTACTTACTACTACTGTTTGTGGAATTAAGAGTGCATAAAATAAAGAACACAGAGATTTTTACGTGGAAAACACCTGGCTCAAAAGGTGAAAAAACCACGACCTACTACTCAGTAGGATTTTCCCAAACTTCCACTAAAATCACTGAGCCAAAACAGCATTTACAAAACTCTTGTGAACCTAAGGATTAAACTCTAATCCCAGTGTGGCACACAGCCTCAACTGTTGCGACACTTTCAAGTTAACTACTTGAATACTCAAAGTACCTAATACAATTGCTTCTATGAAAGCTGGAAAGGTACAACTTTAAACCACATACTACAATTGAACTAGAATAAGAATAAACACAATGGAATTGGTTCTTCTATCTTGTCCAAGTAGCTTCAGGAATGCACACTTGAATTTCACATAAATTGCTTGCAAAATTGCCTCGCTCTTTTGCTCTCAATTTAGTTTCACTTCTGCGTTTGTGCAATACCTGCAAAAGAGAACAATCATTGTTATTTAATGAGTTAGTAATCAGAGTTTGATTGAGACTCAATTGCTGATCCTTTGTCGAATTTGAGTCCTACAACAATACAAACTCCAACCCTATCCTTTATCCGGATTTTGTCCTCTTCCCATGAGGATACTTTCGTTCCTCATCCAATATGCAACCTTTTCGATCAGTTCAGGAGATATTGCTGCTTTATCCTTGAGACTTATCTCCTTCACGTGCATCTCACATGTATAGGTTGATAAATACTGTGTCTCACATGATGGACCTGTTCCATGACTGAGTGCATTTGTCATTCTTCAAAACTTCACCTGAACTTGGGCCAACACTCACGTTTCATATTCCATTTCTCTGGAAATGACATGCTCTCGCTTGGATCAGGTCCGAGGTCTTCACTCGGACAAATCGACCCATCCAACCCTGGTCCTTGTCCCCATCGGTGCTCAAGAAGACCGCCTTTGAAGACCGACGTTGAAGCTTTATTAGCCACCTCGATAAAGTCGGGGGCTATGTAAATGAATGAGATGGTCGAGGGTGAAGGAAAGCCCCTCGACTTTGCTCACAAAAAATCGAAGCAATGTCACTATCCTCCAAAAAGAAGGGTGAATCTAGACGAGGGTGACCTCGTACTTCTTGCAGAAGTCCATAATGATTGGATCTAGAGGACTGAATGTGAAAGGGTAGGTATAAAAACTATAAAACCCCTCCACATGCGTAGTGATTGACTCTTCGGGTGAGGGCACCACCACGTGCTTGTCTACCCAGTTGCAGTCCTTTTTAACTTGCTTTAAAAGGCCACCGGTGATTGTGAATACATACCTCGACATCGGTTCACATCGGCCCGGAACCGAGCAGGTCTTTTCAACTTTGAAATCGGAGTCAAGGACACACGCCGGAGGAAATAATTCTTCAGGGAGTGTCTTCGCCGCTGGTTGTTCGCCGATCGGCTTAAACGATGAAGCTTTTTCTTTCTGCGGCACAGTTTTAGATGTTTTCGCCATTTTGGGTTTGAGTTTAAAGAAAGAAGAAGAGAATAAGACTTGGTGTTTTGAGAGAAGGTTGACAACGAAACCCGGAGATTATGCAAAACGGAAAAACTTAAAAGATGTAAAAGGCTTTGAAGATTAGAGCAGAGTTAAAGAGTAAAGTTTGGGCAAAGAGAAGGAAAGCGCATTTATAGGATGAAGATGACGGTTTAGAACCGACAATGGGCGACAACAACTGACAGGCACTTAATGCCTCGATATACAAACGTATGGGACGTTTCTATCACCTATGTCGCTTACGTCACGATGCTTACGTCATGGTAAATCGAGGGCAAGTTCTAAGCCTCAATTCGTTTCTTGTCATTACACTCCAAAAAATGAAGGGACTATCTGTATACGGCTCCGATTTTACTAATTTATTGGGACCGAGGTGAAGGATCGAAGACTGGGCACTGAGGCACGAAGACTGGGTATCGAGTTCAGGATTCGAGATGCCTGTTGAGATCGAGGCCAGTAGTGATCGAGGCCAAATGGGACAGACAGCGGGCAAGATCGATGACTGCATAATAACGGAAAGGATATCCATGACTGGTCGAAGATCATGGCGATAATCTAGGGACAGATCAAATCAAGGGCGATTGTTTAGGCTAATTATGGAATTTACTTCCGTAATTAGAATTGTACTATAGATAGGATTCATCTACTATATAAAGAGGGTTCTAATCATTTTGTAATCACCTTACATTCACGCATATTAAAGCAATACAATACTTTTTGTCTAGCTTATAATCTTGTTCATCAGTTTGCTTATTTCTTCACTATTCGGGTACCGACCAGTTCGAGGGCACTCAAGCTCGAGGGCTGAATTACGTTTCAACACTGGTTTGCTTTATCTCATCGTTAATTTCTATTATTGATTCTTATATTCATCAATTGGTATTAGGTAAAATCACGTGTCCTTAAAACCACATTATAAGTTTAATTATTATCCAATTTTTAGGGTAAACACAACTCCTTCCTGTTTTAGATTCATACTTAAAAGCATACTTGTGCTGACTAGAATCATATAATTTATACCTTTTCATATTCCTACATCAACATGTGTGACGTTCTTAACCTTAGTTGTTTTATTTCCCTTGTACCTCTCCCTTGGGTACATCCTCACATCATCAACTCACACACTTATCTTCAAACTAGGACCGTTGTTCTATATATCTTATATATCTCCCCTCTTCCTCAAAATAGTATTTCTACTCCTAATGTCACCCTGTACTCAACCAGGTCATTGCCGACAATTTTTGACTAATTTCTTATTGTTAGAGAACACATCATTTTTACGAGCAAGCTGTATCATAATCAACTCTTCACCCCTATTCTTCATGTTGACTCGATATCTTACTCTCCTCGTTGATGTGCTTAGCTCTGTTATCAAGTAGACGTGTTAAAATGAGATAAAGAAATGTTGATGCACTAGCTTTAAAACGGTCATCTCCATACTAGTCTGCCATACCGTTGGTTCTGCTACCGGTTGCTGGACGAAAATGGTCCAACAATGCTCTTAGCATGGTGTGATATTCAATTCTTTATAAGTAGCTTCCTTTTGATCTTTTTTACTTTTCATGTGGGGACTTTATTAACACACCCACTAATTCGGTTCTTCCAGCAAAATATTTTATAATAGCTGGTTTTACATTACATTACTCTATGAGTAGCCGATAATATTAATTTTAAAGCTTTTTGAAATTTGTCAAAAGGAAGTACTAATTCAGTTTCAGAAACATAAGATTTTCAACAAATCAGTCTCCTTAGGAAATATCAACGGAAAAAAAGAAGTAATAGTAAGATAGGAAAATGATGACAAAGAAAAAGGTAAATTAACAGTAAACGCAGATTACTTCAAAGTTGTAAAACAAGGTACGTAATAATAAGATGGCACAATGGCGACAAAGAATAAAGGTAGACAAGTTCAAATTTGCTAACCAAAAGCATGCATAAAAAGTTTCTCTCTTTTAATATTATTATATATAGTGTCCAACTATAATATTTTTACATAGTCCGTCTAGACCAAGCAACATTTCCATGTTATGAGTCAACATTTGTGTTGATAAAATTTCTAAATACTATTAATTGCCTAATCTAACGAAGAATACTCAACCATATGACAAAAAAAAAAAAGAAAAAAATGGTGCCAGAGTAACAGCATGCATAAAAAGATTCTCTTTCTATTATATATTATATATGGTTTCAACTATAGGTTTTTTACATAATCCGTGTAGATCAAGTAACATTTCCTTGTTATGAGTCAACATTTGTGTTGATAAAATTCCAAAATATTATAAATTGTCGAATTTAACGAAGATTTTGTGGAAATGATCTTTCTTCATCCTTAGCTGTATATATACCTCTTATTCCTCGCACAATAGTGATAGAGAAAGGAAAAATTAGACTTCCAAAAAAGGAAAAGAAGAAAGATGGACGTGTTGAATAATAAAAAGTATGGAGCTCATATTTTAGCTCTTCCTTATCCAAGCCAAGGCCGCATAAACCCTATGCTTCAATTCTGCAAACGTTTAGTCTCCAAAAGTCTAAAGACCACTTTAGCCATTACTAACTTCATTTCCCATTCTGTCCGTCCAATTTCCAATACCGTTGGTATCGATACCATTTCCGATGGGTTCGACGAAGGTGGCTACGCTGAAGCTGACACCGTAGTCACCTATCTCGAACGCTTCAAGAAAATCGGCTCGCAAACCCTAGCTGATCTTATTAAGAAATACGAAAAATCAGAGTTTCCTATTACTTGTGTCATTTATGATGCTTTCATGCCATGGGCTTTAGACGTAGCTAAAGATCATGGCCTAATTGGAGCTTGTTTTTTCACTCAAGCTTGTGCTGTGAACTATATTTACTATTATGTTCATCAAAGAAAATTGACATTGCCAATTTCTTCACCTCCGGTGAGGATTCCGGGATTGCCGGAGCTCGAACTTCGAGATATGCCGTCATTCATTTATATCCATGGTACATATCGAGCGTATTTTGAGTTGGTGTTAAATCAGTTTATAAATGTGGACAAAGCTGATTATGTATTTGTGAACTCATTCTACAAGTTGGAGGCTGAGGTTAGTTTCAAACTTAATATTTGTGGACAATATTCCTTATCCACTAAAACTCTTTGGTGTTTTTTTCTTTCTATTTTAAAGGCATTAGTCGTTTTCAGTTGAATATTTGTTTCACATCTCATCACTCGTTTTCATACGTTCCAGTTGAATGGTACGAATTTATTTGGCCAAGTGCTAAAAATTGCATATTTTGAAGAATGATTTTAGTTAAAAGTGCTTTTTGAAAAAGTACTTTCGAAGAGTAGTAATTGTGTTTGATCAATTCATATGAGGAGTGCTTTTTGCAATATTTGATCAGCAAATTGTGTTTGGCCAAATCTTGCAAAAAATACTTTTTGAGTGTCCAATTACGAAAAAGGATAGTAAAGGTTCAGTCTACAATTAGTATTATTAATAAAAATGAATCAAACTATTTATTATAAAAGAATTCGGTAAATTTTTGTACTTTTAGTTAATTAAAATATAAAACATAAAGTTAATATATTTTAAAAAATTTATGATCATATAATATAGTAATCCAAAGTAATAATATTTGGCATCTAGTATTACTTATTATTTACATGATGATTTAAATACTCCATCCGATTCAATTTATGTGAATCTATTTTCTTTTTGGTCCTTGCCAAAAACAATGACCTCTTTTCATATTTGAAAATAATTTATATATATAGCCACACAAAATATATGTGTCTCATTTTATACCACAAGTTCAAAAGTCTTTTTTTTTCTTAAACTCCGTGTCCAGTCAAATAGGTTTACATAAATTAAAACGGAGGGAATATATCATTTCATAAATAACTATATGAAAGAAGAGATCTATTTATCGTAGAGACACAATTTGAAAGAGGAATCGGAGAAGGAGATATGGTGGAAACAAAAAAGAGAATAAAAGAAAATCTAAATAAATAAGGATAATTTGAAAAATATGAATTTATGATAAGAATATTTTTGTCGTGAAAAAATTGTTTCTGCTTTTACTTCTTGAAAAAGCTAGAATTTATAGCTTCTTTGCAAAAGCAGAAAAGTTGCTACTGCTACAGCTTAAAAACATTTTCTTGGCCAAATATCTCAAATTTCCAAAAAAAAAAAAAATATTGACAAAAGAAGTGCTTTTTGGCCAAACAATCTCGTAGTTGAATTTTCTTTTTCTCTTTCTGAAATGAAATTGTTTAGAAAAGAGAGTAGTTAGTAAATACAAACATTAGGTTATTTTATGAATTTAGCTTCAATGAACTAAGGATATGCATAGCCGGTTAAATTACATTAATAAGGTAAAATATAAGCTGAATTCATTTTTCATTAATATGTTTTATTGCAGGTAGTAGACACAATGTCAAAAGTCACCCCAGTGTCGACCATAGGCCCAACGCTGCCATCTTTGTATTTGGACAATAGAGTTGAAAATGACATTGAATATGGTCTCAGTCTATTCCATGTGGATGCTTCAACATGTATCAACTGGCTAAATACTAAAGTAGAAGGATCTGTTGTTTATGTAGCTTTTGGTAGTATGTCCACTTTAGATAATGAACAAATGAAAGAAATAGCTTGGGGTTTAAAAGCAACCAATTGCTACTTTTTATGGGTTGTTAGGACTTCTGATGAAGCAAAAATTCCCAAAAATTTCATTGAGGAAACCTCTGAGAAAGGATTATTGATAAATTGGAGTCCACAACTACAAGTCTTATCTAATAAGGCAATTGGGTGTTTTTTCACACATGGCGGGTGGAATTCAACGACTGAAGCTTTGAGTCTTGGAGTGCCAATGGTTGTAATGCCACTATGGACTGATCAAACTACGAATGCGAAATTAGTACAAGATGTTTGGAGTGTAGGGGTGAGAGTTAATTTTAATGAGAAAGGGTTTGTTGGAAGAGAAGAAATTGAGAAATGTGTAAGGACAGTAATAGAAGGAGACAAAGGGAAAGAAATGAAGAAAAATGCCCTTAAATGGAAGGATTTGGCCAAGGAAGCTGTTAATGAAGGTGGGACATCTGATAAAAATATTGAAGAATTTGTATCAAAATGTACTAAATAATTCAATGATCAGTGATCCAGTCATTGCATTTTAGCTACTTTTTTTTTTTTTAAAGCAAATAAGACAGAAAATAAAATAGGCATTTGAATTTTGATTTCTTAATTCCTGTTTTCTTTCCTCTTGTAAGCTCTCTTAATTTTTGTTATTGAATAAGTGGGATCCAAAAGTTTTTATTATCTAAACATCTTTAAGTATGTCTTATCAAAGGAATCGCAAAAGCACCTAAAAAAACAAATTAAATACTATTTCACAACATTTATTATTTATAATACCCCACTCTGTTATTAATGTATTTTATTGTGTTTTAGAAATTGTGAATAGGGACAGAAACATTGAAGCACAGTAGCAGGCTTGCACGAGCTTTTCTTCTCTTTTTATTTCCGTTAATTTTATGTAGTTTATTAGTTTTAGGAACTTTTATGTTTCTTTGGATTATTTATATATTGTTTGGTTACTTCTAGGGTCGTGGTTCTTTCAAGACTATTGTTATTTGGATATTAATTTCGATTTCTTAAGTTATTGTATAGGTTTATTTATTCAACCATGCTCTTAATTATTTGATTGTTTTATCACTAACTGAATAATATTTACGAATCTAGGGTTGGGGAGAGAGAATTCTAGATTGTAAATAAGATTGAGTAGAATAAATTTCTGAACCTGGCATCGGAGAATGATTTCGAGGTTAGAATAGAGGTATACATAATATAATCTGTCTTTTAGTGATTCAACAGAAATTACAAATGCGTTCTTGTTGAAAACACACGCTTTTCCATCTATATATGGCAACTAGTGTTTTTAGGAGAAAGTCGTCTCTGCATCTTGGAAAGGATTAGTACGCTGTGAAAAAAGGGAATTGAATTCATCCGTTTAGTAAGGATTTCGGACGATCGCTGACACAAGTCGTGATTGTTGCAGTTCCTCTTCCACAAAAGAGAAACCCGCAAGTCTTCTAAACTAATAATTACGGCTAAATACTTCAAATTTAGGAGGGGCAGATAGGATCTACCTCAGAAATTCTAAGGCGATCAGGAATTACACCTTTTTACCTGAGAATTATGACTTATCTAAAAACCTATTATGAAGATCCGTTGGTACTATCAGAATGTAAAATACACGCTTGACACAATAAGAGAAATCCAAAGACAGATTTGTGTTTTTTTTACCGTAACATATGTGTGGCATTATATTTAAGACTGGACAGAGGGAGGAATAGAGAGGAAAATTTGGTTGTAGATCAGCTAGCTAACTTGGGACAAAATTCAAAGACTTGTGTTATATTCAATGAAGTAGTTATATATATTGCCTAGAAAGATTAGAGCTTCACTGAAGTTAGATCAAGATGGTTTGCCAAATTTCATACTCAAGACCAATTTATTGTTAATCATGTAATCACTTAGACTGTATAAGGTTTAGAGTTCTAATGACAAGATTGTATGTAGTTCCTCATGCAATGTATTCTACAACTAGTAAGGGTAGCCCGGGCTTTGCCCGAGCCCAACATGAACAAAGCTTTGCTATTATAAATTGAGGTATAGTGACAATATCCCCAAGGAATGAGCTTGTGTCCAAAAGAGAAATAGAAGATCATAGAGTTATCATAGAAATGTTACTCTTTATAAGCCATCTATTTCTAATATTTTATTATTTCAAGTCAGTGGAATGCTTTGGATGTACAAACCAACAAATACAGAAGCTTCAATGCCAAAGTCATATGGTCTTCCAGCAGTACCTGCTGATATGAATCTGCGCAGGATAGCAACAATTAAAATTTTTATCAACAAAGATGATAAACTATTATGTCAAATCAACTCTAGCAACAGTGAAATAAATCTAACCATTATATAATTAGAAGACATAATTGTAAAATGTGTAGATAAACATTATGTTTAAGCAAGGACTTGACAGACCACCTGTACAATACTCTAAAAACATCGTATAGTATGCTTATGAGCGCGGACATAGACAAGTCAGATTAACCAATCCTGGCACAGAATATTAAGGTTCAAATTACAGTTGCACAAGAAATAAAATATGAAAGATAGAAGTTGTTATTCTTCATGACCACCCAGATGTAGATGTAGCACATGCTGCATAGCATATATGACATTTTCGATTTAGAGTACAAGCAAAATGAAATGGAATATACCAGTTCATCAGTTATTATGATCGTAAATGCATCAGCAGACTGCCCAGTAATTGTAATCATTGCGGCATTGATGTGAATTATTGCGGGTTAATTCAGAGATGAATCTGAAAATATCAAAACTACCCACAGTCTAACAACAACAATAGTTTTTTCTATATAAAGAGAACTTATGAGAAACAAATATCCAGTTTTACTATTCAATCAAAATGAGAGAAACCTTAACGGGTTTAGAATTATCTGTTTGTTTGAGGAATGTCATATTGTGCAGTGCTGTTAATCCCGGAAAAAAGATAGCTACAAGTTCACACATTTTCCACTAAAGAAGTTCACATGTTTTAGCACCAGCAGGGATGTCAGTGATTATAACTTTTAATAAGGACTGTGGCAATATAAATACCAGACGTCAGTGAATATAATAACACAACAATTTTCTCCTACGGATGCTTTTGCAATCAGCTTTTCCACTAAGGATTCCTCTTTTGTACAGCACCTTCTGTATATGTTTGTTCCTTCGGTCAGAAGACATTTCTTCACAAATTTATTAATGTGAGATATCTGCATTTCAAATAGTTCACAGAAATCAAGCCAAAAAGTACCTCAGTAGACTTTAAGCAGGAGAGCTTGCTGTTTATTCTACTGACAATGGAAAGGTAGATGAATTCAATACAAGGCTATGACAAAGTTATTCCATTGTAAAACACAATATCATTTAAAAAATTGAATAAATGTGTATTTGGTTTTGGTATGTTAGTTTCATTCTTCGTCGGACGAGTTCAAGACAACGGTTAAAGTGAAAGATTGAAGCTGAAGTTGTAAAACTTTCAAGTGAGCAGCATATATGAAAGTAATAGGTACCATAATTACAATGTTATTTCCCTAATATCTTAAACGTACACACCAAATTTAATAATGCAGGAAAACTTTGTCAAAACACAGTATATCATTTATGGAGTCCATTACTCAGATGGTCACTCAACTATCCCAATTAATCTCCTAAAGTCACTTTACTTTTATTTGTAACAACAAAGTTACCGAACTATGCCTATAGCACTGAGAAGGTCACTCAACTAGATTTCTAAATTTTGGATTACCAAATACCTATTTTACCCACTAAATTATAAACTTTATTTTCTTTTTATTTTTTTAAACTTTTTAATATTATGATTTTCCCTTTTTAATTTATATTATGGACTTACCTATAGAATAAATAAATATTATTTGTAAATTAAAAAAATAAAAAGTATTTAAGCATGTATAATGCTGGAATAAAAAAATAATGAGAATAGTAAAAAAACATTAATTAGAATAATTTGTTAGTAATAATAATTTTAGTATTAACAACAAATATTCAAATTTATTTACACAATTCAGAAAAAAATAAATAAAGGTTGTAAAATATATATCCCATGCACGTAATATAAAATAATTATTTAAATAAAGGTATTTTATAATATACATTATATATTCTTGAAAATTATGCTCAATTATATTATTATGTTTCTACCAACTTTCCGACGACACAAAGTAATATCACCGGAAAGCAGGGGGCTATCTACATAGGGTAAAATATGCTATGTTAAGTCGTGCATGGAATATATATAATATAATTGAGCATAATTTTCAAAAATATATAAAGTATATTATAAAAATTCTTTTATTTAAATAATTATTTTTATATTACGTGCATGGAATATATATTTTACAACTTTTATTTTCTTTCATTCTGAATTGCGTGAATAACTTTTTGAATTTTTGTTGTTAATACTGAAATTATTATTACTAACAAATTATTCTAATTAGTTTTTTTACTATGCTCATTATTTTGTTATTCCAGCAATATATATGCTTAAATACTTTTAATTTCTAATTTATAAATAATATTTATTTATTCTGTAGTTAAGTCCATAATATAAATTAAAAAGCGAAAAAATCATAACATTAAAAAGTTTAAAAAAAAATAAAAAGAAGATAAATGTTTATAATTTAGAGGGTAAAATAGGTATTTGGCAATCCAAAATTTGAAAATCTAGTTGAGTGACCTTCTGAGTGCAATAAGCATAGTTCAATGACTTTGTTGTAACAAACGAAAGAAAAGTGACTTTAGGAGATAATTTGGGATAGTTGAGTGACCATTTGAGTAATGGACTCGATTTAAAATGCTGTAAAAGTAATGAATAGAACCTACCTCTTCATAATACGTGATTGAAGCAATGCAAAACTCAGACCATGGGTGTTTGATTTTCAAGTATCAAGATCTATTAAGATTTTTGATAATAGGTGAATTTGTCTATAATCACACCTTAAATAATCACCTTCTCGTGTAATTTTAATGCTAAAAGTGATGACAAAATGCTCTTATTAGTGCTTTTCATGATTTGTAGGTGATATATGTATAAAGACGGCTAAGGAGCAGTTTTGGAGTCAAAAGTGATGAAAAAGAGGCCAACTGTGAAATTTCCTAAGTGACCCGTGCAAAA